>NW_022060016.1:300000-505000 GCF_007399415.2 Gopherus evgoodei | reverse complement strand
ATAGATAGATAGATAGATAGATAGATAGATAGATAGAGGGGGTGTCTGGGAATGAATAGATAGATAGATAGATAGATAGATAGATAGATAGATAGATAGATAGATAGATAGATAGATAGAGGGGGTGTCTGGGAATGAATAGATAGATAGATAGATAGATAGATAGATAGATAGATAGATAGATAGATAGATAGGGGTGTGCGGATGGGGATGGATAGATGGATGAGGAGGGGACACAGAGTGAGAGATCCCTGTGAACTGCCTCCATGAGGTCGACCCCCCACCAGACTCCTGACCATACGAGGAATCGCGACACTGGCCCAGAGCCCAGCCCATCCGGCCCAGTCTGCAGACCCAGGAGCAGCCTGGAACAGATTTCGGAGACAATCCAACACACGAAGCCACCAACGCCTCTGGCCCCTCAGCCAGGGCCCTGCCAGCTGATGATGAACTCATGCCCAGAATCCTGAACACTGGCTGGCCACCAGCAGCAGTATTGCCTAAGGGTTAAAGCACTGGACTGGGAATCAGGACACCTGGGCTCTGCTCCTGGCTTTGTTACCGACCCTCTGGGCCTCAGACCCCCAGCTGCAGAATGGAGCTAATACTCCTTCCCTGTTCTGCTGGGGGACTGTGGAGACAAAAGTCAGTTTCCTCAGTTTCCCCTTGCTCTCTTTAGACCGTAAGCTCTTTGGAACTCTGTGCCTGGGCAGTGCCCAGTGCAACGGGGCCCTGATCTCTGTGGGGATCTGAGCAGCATGGAGCACAACGGGGCCTTGATCTCGGCCGGGGTCTGTGCAGCGCCTGGTGCAACGGGGCCCTGATCTTGGTCGGGATCTGTGCAGCACCCGGCACGATGGGGCCCTGATCTCAGTGGGGATCTGGGCAGCATGGAGCACAATGGGGCCCTGATCTCAGTGGGGTCTGGGCAGCACCCAGCACAACCGGGCCCTGATCTCGGCCAGGGTCTGTGCAGCGCTCAGCATAGGGGGGCCCCCGATTCCAGTTGGGCCCTCATACAAATAACAGTACCAGGGAAGGGTGCTGCGCTGGAGCAGGGCTCAGATAGCGCCGTTGCCCCTTGGGAAGCTTTGCCAGCCCAGCTGGCTGTTCATGGCCTGTCCTGTGCAGGCAATGAGCAGGCCCACTTTCAACCCCCCAATACCCCCAAACCGCAGCCATGCTGGGCCCTGAGGTGCCGTGTGACAGTTCTGGCTGGAGCAAGGTGAGATGGGGGCAAACATCCTGTCTCTGTGAGTGCATCTGCCTCACGTTTCACTTCGGGAGCCTTCCCGGCCAGCTCAGCACCACCATTGCTCACCCTGCGTGAGTGAGAGAGAGCGGCTGCAGCAGACGTGGGCTCACGGGAGTGTCCGTGCTGCTGTGTCTGGTGGTGTCTGCTGGCAAGCGTGTGCTTAGGTGTGTCACGGTAGATATAGGAGTGGCTGTGTCCATGTGTGTGCACACACGTTCCTCAGCGTGTGCATGTGTGGGTCTGTCTCTCCCACGGACGCATCTCCCCAATCGGTGGGGAGAGGCGGAGGAGACAAAGGTGGAATCATTTTCATTTCAAATCGTTTCCCCCTTAGTATCAAAGCGTTTAGAGTCATGTTCAGAGGCCCATTGTGCTAACTTTGCACAAGGGTCTTCCCCCCACTCCCTGCCTTCCTGCAGCAGTTTTTCCCATCCAGTTAAGCACGAGGGCTTCTTAACACTCTTTTAATTGGACACCAGCCCTAACAGGAGCATCACAGGGACCCGCGATGGCTCCCTCGCCAGGACGATCTGCAGAGGTCGGGGGCTCAGATCAGATGCTTCCCAAGGTTTTGAGGATGGAGGTTTTCACTACCAAAGAAGAGGGGGGCGGGGGAGGAGGAACCAGCTGTGATGCAGTAGGGGCTGTCTGTGTGGGGAGTGGGAGAGCAGGGGAGGACCTTAGGGGATGGACGATGCCAGGGCCTGTAACCTGAGCTAGGTAAGGGAGGGGAAAGGTCAACACCTTTGCCCAGGAAGGGGACAAACGAAGGGAGCGGCAGGAGGGAAGCAGTTTGAGTTTGGGCTTGGGGCTGTGTGGGCGGAATTCAGGGTATCCTAGCTAGGATCCAAGCACCCTGAAAGCCCAGAAGGACTCGGTGGAGGGGTCCTGACTGTGCCTGCAAGCCCTGCTGTAACCTGTGTTCCTGTTGTCCAATAAACCTTCTGTTTTACTGGCTGGCTGAGAGTCACTGTGGGTCCCAGGAAGAGGGGTGCAGGGCCGGACTCCCCCACACTCCGTGACACCAACCTCATCATCTTTTCTCTGTTCCTGATTTGTCCTTAATTAGTTTTCGAGACTGGGGGCTACTGAAGCCGGGTTACAATTTAAAACTTAAGCAGCTCCTTTGATTTATCGCCTTTATTAGAGGGGGAGAGAACAGATTTTTAATTAAAACAATAAAACAAAATAAAATAAAATAAAATACAACAGGGCCTGATTCCCAGTCATGCTCAGGCCACACTGGCAACATCAAGAGGTGGAAACGGCTCCTAGGGAGTGCCCCACATGCTGTGGCTATTGTGTCCCCCCCCCAGCACCCATAGCGGGCAGAGTCCTGACACCAGGAGCTGGGCAAGGGAGCTGAAAGCCCCTTGCCTCTAGCATAGGAACAAGGAAACTGGGAATCAGGCGCTCGGTTCTAATTAGGTTCCAACTCGGGCCGAGCATTTAGTAGGATGCAGAAAACGACCAGACATGGATACGGAGGAGGAGCCCATCCGGTGTTAGAACAGGGGATAGTTAAACACAAGCCAAATGTTACACACCCTCATGTTCCAAGGCATGAGACAACCTCCAACACTCAAGGGTCAGGAGGGAACCCGCCCTGGGCACCAAGTTATCCCACCACTGCCCACTAGGGGGAGCACCTTGCACCTTGCACCGAAGCAGCTGGTGCTGGTCGCTGGGGACAGGGGCTACCCAGCCAGAGGGACTGGGCTGACCCAGTGTTGTATGGCTACCTTCAGCTGGCATTTTCCCACCAGGAATAAATTCACCTCCCAAAATAACCAAAGGAATCCAGTGTCTCCGGTGAAATGGCCAGGATGGTTTTCACTGAGTTTTGAAACATCCGCTCCTGGCATTTCCCAGCGTGTGTCTCCCCAGATGTGGAGTGTGTGATGAAGTGGGGGATTTTTTTTATTTTTTTGTGGTTTTCCAGTGATTTGCATGCAGAGGGGGTGGGACAAGTGTCCCCGGGTGTTACTGGTTTAACGAGGGGAGGGGAGAGGGAGTTTGTTGGGACACAGGACCAGAGAGGGACCCAGGACCCCGGCCGATGGCCTGGAGGATGGAGACCCCAGCGACTGGTGACCTGGCGACCCACAGGCCCAGTTCAGGAGTCACAGCCGGTTCTGGCCAGTGGGGGACAATGGGCTGCGGGGAGAGGACCCCGGTGACCTGACCAGCCGGTTCCAGCCAGAGGAGGGCGGAGAGGAGAGGAGGCCCAGGTGACCCTGTTTACCTGGAGAGAGGACAATGGACAGAGGCAGGGCCTGGGGCCGGGGGTCTCAGATGCCCAGCTGGGAAGCAGGGGGTCTTGGGGCTCGAGAGGGGGAGCAGGCAGAGCCCCCCTGGATGCAGGGGGACCAGGATGTGCTGGGCTGAGGGAGGCCAGGCCTGAGGCCGGAGAGTTTCCTGTGCTGGGTTCAAACGCTCAATAAACCCTCCTGTGTTACGCTGGCTGAGAGTCGCTCCCGGCTAGAGATCACGGCGGGGGGGTGGGGCATCAACCCCTTTGGGGGGCGGAGGCCCCGGGGTCCCAGAGCGAGGGGACCCCCTGAGGGGACCCACGGCACAGACAGACGTGCTGAGGCTCAGAGAGGTGCGGCTCCAGGAGGTGGAGGGGCCTGACCCCGAGGGAGAGTGGCCCCCCGAGAAGAGCTGTTGCACTGAAAGGGGCACCCCCCATGGACCGCACGGGGACAGGAGTGGGCACGATCGGAATGGAACCAGGAACACGTGTAAACAAACACTCCCACCCTGGGCTGGTACCCAAACCCTCCCCGACATCTGAATTCAAGAGTAACATGAACTGTACGTGGTGCCTCTGGTGCTGGAATCAGCCTGGTTAGCGCTTTACATTCACACCCTGCCTTGCTTCGGATTAACCGCCCTGAGTAAATGAGCCCGAATGCACATTGGTTAAACACGTGACCCGGTTCCTCTGTTCGGGGAGGCAAAGAATCAAACCGGAGCTTGAGCTGCTAATTAGCCGCCCCCTGTCTGCTGTTCTCCAGAGCCGCTCTGCCCCCGGGAGGGAGCCAGGCCCCCCAGGATGGTGCTGAGCTGGCAGTGCCCGGGGACTAGACTGTCCTTCTCTGCCAGATGGAAGGCGCCTGGGAAGCAGATCCCGGCAGGAAGGGCCATGGTGGACTCTCAGAGCATCTTCTTGTGGAGGGTGTCACAGCACTTCACGCAGGTGAGTGAATTCAGACCCACAGATCCCCCACTAGATCCATGTTATCTTCCCCATTCGGCAAGCGCAGAACCAGAGGTGGGGAGTGTGGGGAGCGGCTGACCCCAGGCCCCAGAGCAAGTCAGTGCCAGGGGTAGGACCCAGGAGTCCTGACTGCCTGGACCGTGCTGTAACCACAAGGCAATCCCTCCTAAATCTGCAACTGCGCGATGGCCAAGTCCCACCTGTTGGGTGGAGTGCAGCAGCTGACTGTACACAAACCCTTCACCCACCACTGAGATGCAGCCGCCTCTGGGGTGGAGTGCAGCAGCTGATGGTACAGGGACCCCTCATCCGCCACTGAGATGCAGCCGCCTCTGGGGTGGAGTGCAGCAGCTGATTGTAGAGGAACCTCTCACCCACTTCCACCATCCATGGATCCGGCCCTAGAAATCCTAATAACCGGACTGACCCTGATTGAAGCAGAACCTTACTGGAACCTGGCTGCTCGTTAGAAGCCTCATTTAAGGGCCATTTGTGTGTCTCTGTGCCGCCAAGAGCATCCTCCCAAGGGGAGAGAAACGCTCAGCTCTGCTGTGGGAAACACGGAACTGGCCCAGCCTGGCAAATGCTGATGTCTGTCCCAGCAGAGTCTCCAGGCAGCTGGTTCTGGGTCACTGGGAGATGCCAGGTGATAGTCAGAGACTGGAATTAATGAGCAGGAGATTTCCCACCGTTTGCTAACAAACTCAATCCAGCGGGTGCCAAGGAACCGCGGGGCAAAAGGGCCAGGCTTTCAGCAGGTACAAATCGGCCCAGCAGAGTTGACGTCAGCAGCAGTTTGCATCAGCTGGGGATCTGGCCCCTCTGACTGAGTCACTCAAACCTGGTACTTAACCCCAACTTTCTAGGTTAGAAAAATGTGATTGTGCAGGCACCCGCCTTCTCCATCAGTGAGATGCAGCCACCTCTGGGGAGAGGTGCAGCAGCTGGGAGCAGATCCTGGACTAGGAATCACTTGCTTCTACTCTGGGTTTGCTGAAGAGGGAACTGCAGGGCAGGATGAAGGTGCAGCAGATCAGTGTGTAGGGCTGGAATAGCGGGGGGGGGGGGCTATGGGTCAGGAGTGAGGGGCCCTGCTAATGTCATGGGGTGGGACAGGCTGGGATAGCAGAGGGGCTGCGGGTCAGGAGTGAGAGGCACTGGCAGAGCTGGGGGGGGGACAGGCTGGGACAGCAGAGGGGCTGCGGGTCAGGAGTGAGAGGCACTGGCAGAGCTGGGGGGGGACAGGCTGGGACAGCAGAGGGGCTGTGGATCGGGAGTGAGGGGCACTGGCAGAGCTGGGGGGGGAAAGGCTGGGATAGCAGAGGGGCTGCAGGTCGGGAGTGAGGGGCACTGGCAGAGCTGGGGGGGGAAGGCTGGGACAGCAGAGGGGCTGCGGGTCGGGAGTGAAGGGCACTGGCAGAGCTGGGGGGGGAAAGGCTGGGACAGCAGAGGGGCTGCGGGTCGGGAGTGAGGGGCACTGGCAGAGCTGGGGGGGGACAGGCTGGGACAGCAGAGGGGCTGCGGGTCGGGAGTGAGGGGCACTGGCAGAGCTGGGGGGGGACAGGCTGGGACAGCAGAGGGCCTGCGGGTCGGGAGTGAAGGGCACTGGCAGAGCTGGGGGGGCAGGCTGGGACAGCAGAGGGGCTGCGGGTCGGGAGTGAGGGGCACTGGCAGAGCTGGGGGGGGCAGGCTGGGACAGCAGAGGGGCTGCAGGTCGGGAGTGAGGGGCACTGGCAGAGGTGCGGGGAGACAGGCTGGGACAGCAGAGGGGCTGCGGGTCGGGAGTGAAGGGCACTGGCAGAGCTGGGGGGGGCAGGCTGGGACAGCAGAGGGGCTGCGGGTCGGGAGTGAGGGGCACTGGCAGAGCTGGGGGGGCAGGCTGGGACAGCAGAGGGGCTGCAGGTCGGGAGTGAGGGGCACTGGCAGAGCTGGGGGGGCAGGCTGGGACAGCAGAGGGGCTGCGGGTCGGGAGTGAGGGGGACTGGCAGAGCTGGGGGGGACAGGCTGGGACAGCAGAGGGGCTGCGGGTCGGGAGTGAGGGGCACTGCCAAAGAATATGGAGCCGTTTATACAACACCTACCTATTGGGCCCTCTGCAGACCCACCAAGGGGCTTCCCTGGCTCCATCCTCTTTGCTTCTTCCCCCTCCCGCTGCTCCCCCGTGTGCTCCCCGCTGGGTTGTCCCCGTGTCAGGAGCCGGGTGTCCCACCAGGAACTGGCCCCAAGGGGGAAGCCCAGCTGGTGGATGCAACCAGACAGCCAGGGCAGGGGCAGGGGGTGAGTCAGGGACAGGGGCAGGGGCTGAGACAGAGGCAGGGACAGGGGCGGGGGTTGGGGCAGGAGCAGGGGCTGGGACAGGGGCAGCGGCTGGGGCTGGGGCAGGTGCTGGGACAGGGGCTGGGGCAGGGGCAGGGGCAGGGATTGGAAGCAGCTGCAGGCCTCTCCCTCAGCCAGGCAGGCCGGGGTCCCCGGGGCCCCTTCCCAGAAGCAGCGGAGAGACGCTTTGTGATTAAGGAGGGAACAGCGGTGCTGAGCATGTGGGTGGGGAATGGCTGGTGTGGGCGACAGGGCTGGCGGGGACGTGATGCCGGGTGTGATGGGGGTGGGAGAGAGTGGGTGTGTTACGAAATGTGTGTGTTTGTGTGTGTGTGATGGGATGTGCAGCTAGCAGGTTGTTCTGGAAGAGGGTGTGTGTGTGCAAAGGATCTGTTGTGCAGACAGCAGGTGTGTCAGGCAAGGGGTGTGCAAGGGGATTCATGGATAACAGGTGTGTCAGGGTGTGCAGGGAGCAGGAGTGTCAGGCAGAGGTTGTGTGTGGAGCACAGGTGTGTCAGGCAATGGGTGTGACAGGGTGCATGGATAACACATGTGTCAGGCAGTGGGTGTGTGTGACAGAGTGTGCAGGGAGGTGTGTTAGGCCATAGGGAGTGTCAGGGTGTGCGGGGAGCAGGTGTCAAGTAATGGGTGTGACAGGGTGTGCAGAGAGCAGGTGTCAGGCGAAGCGTGTGCAAGGGTGTGTGGAGCACAGGCGTGTCAGGCGAGGAGTGTGCGAGGGCATGTGATGAGGGGTATGTGAGGGCATGCAGAGCACAGATGTGTCAGGCAAGGGTAGTGCAAGGGTGTGCAGAGCACAGGTGTGTCAGGCCAGGGGTGTGCAAGGGCGTGTGGAGCACAGGCATTTCAGGTGAGGGGTGTGCGAGGTCATGCAGAGCACAGGCGTGTCAGATCAGGGGTGTGTGAGGGTGTATGGAGCACAGGTGTGTCCGGTGAAGTGTGTGTGAGGGCATGTGGAGCACAGGCGTGTCAGGCCAGGGTGTGCGAGGGCATGTGGCACACAGGCGTGTCAGGTGAGGGGTGTGTGAGGGCATGTGAAGCACAGGCATGTCAGGTGAGGGGTGTGTGAGGGCATGCGAGCACAGGCGTGTCAGGCCAGGGGTGTGCAAGGGCATGTGGAGAACAGGTGTGTCAAGCGAGGGGTGTGCGAGGGTGTGTAGAGCACAGGTGTGTCAGGCAAGGGGTGTGCGAGGGCGTGCAGAGCACAGGCGTATCAGGCAAGGGATGTGCAAGGGCATGTGGAGCACAGGCGTGTCAGGCCAGGGGTGTGCGAGGGTGTGTGGAGCACAGGCGTGTCAGGCGAGGGGTGTGTGAGGGCGTGCGGAGCACAGGCGGGTCAGACCAGAGGTGTACGAGGGCGTGCGGAGCACAGGTGTGTCAGACCATGGGTGTGCGAGGGTGTGTGGAGCACAGGCGTGTCAGGTGAGGGGTGTGCAAGGGCATGTGGAGCACAGGTGTATCAGACCAGGGGTGTATGAAGGTGTGCGGAGCACAGGTGTGTCAGGCTAGGGGTGTGCGAGGGCGTGCGGAGCACAGGCGTGTCAGACCAGGGGTGTGCGAGGGTGTGTGGAGCACAGGCATGTCAGGCCAGGGGTGTGCAAGGGTGTGCGGAGCACAGGCATGTCAGGCCAGGGGTGTGCAAGGGCGTGCAGAGCACAAGTGTGTCAGGCTAGGGGTGTGCGAGGGTGTGCGGAGCACAGGCATGTCAGGCCGGGGTGTGCGAGGGCGTGCGGAGCACAAGTGTGTCAGGCTAGGGGTGTGCGAGGGTGTGCGGAGCACAGGCATGTCAGGCCGGGGTGTGCGAGGGCGTGCGGAGCACAGGTGTGTCAGGCTAGGGGTGTGCAAGGGCATGCAGAGCACAGGTGTGTCAGGCCAGGGGTGTGCGAGGGTGTGCGGAGCACAGGTGTGTACTGGGTGGTGGACGTGTTAGGTAGCTGGGGGTGCAGCCTGGTATAGCTGCCCAGGGTGGACAGACAGACGGACACTCTCGATCTGCCCCCCAGGGCTCAGCCCACCCAGCCCCCTACCAGCGCTGACGAGCAACCAGCATCCTCAACCCAGCTCTCCCCTGCCCTGCAGCTGGGGGGCCCCACCTCGGGGTACATCCAACCCCCACAAGCCTACCTCGACGTGCAGGTATTACACCCCCTCACCATGAGTGTTAGTGGGGCCTAGTGGTTAGAGCTGAGGGCTGGGAGCTAGGACTCCTGGGTTCTCTCCCTGCCTCTGGGAGGGGAGTGGGGTCTAGTGGTTAGAGCTGAGGGCTGGGAGCCAGGACTCCTGGGTTCTCTCCCCTGCTCTGGGAGGGGAGTGGGGGCTGGTGGGTTAGAGCAGGGGGCTGGGAGCCAGGACTCCTAGGTTCTCTCCCCAGCTCTGGGAGGGGAGTGGGGTCTAGTGGTTAGAGCGGGGGGGCTGGGAGCCAGGACTCCTGGGTTCTCTCCCCAGCTCTAGGAGGGGAGTGGGGCCCAGCGGTTAGAACAGAGGACTGGGATTCAGGATGCCTGGGTTCTGTGCGCAGTTCTGGGGGGTGAATGGGGCCCTGTGGTTAGAGGGGGGTCTCGAGGTGGAGCCAGGACTCCTGGGTTCTGTGCCTAGCTCTGGCAGGGCAGTGGGGTCTGGCAGTTAGGGCACACAACTGGGATGGTGGATTCTGCTTAAGATCACGTCACAATTCCCAAACCCCGGCTCACACAACCGGCCAGGACCCGAATCCAGCCGTTCTGACTCCAGCCTCAGCGCGCTAGGCACAGCCAGCGTCCTTATCTCCCTTGCCCAGACTGCAAAGCTGAGGCATGCAGCGGGGAGCTGGCCTGCCACGGGCCGCACAGTGAAAGTGCTGGGGAAGGAACCCCGACATCCTGCACCCCCCTCCGCCCCAGCCCGTGAGAACCACCGTTTGCTGACACAAAAAACAGTCCCTGCCCCAAACAGCTAAGTCCGAGGAAACTGAGCCCCTGGGGAACCCCCAGGCCACCTGGAGGGGGCGAGATGGAGTTGTGGGGGGGAGTCATTCAGCCTGGGGCTCATCAGACCAGGTTAGTCCTGGGGCATTTTGTAGCGTGGTTCTTTGTCCCGCTAGAAACCGGCTGCTCCTTTGCTCCAGACCCTCGGCTAACACCAACACCCGATCAGAGAGGGAGGAACACCTCTGATCGGGACTCAGGACACTCGGGTTCTATCGCTGGCTCTGCCACTGAGACACTGGGTGAACTGGGGCACATCACTTCCCCACTCTGGGCCTCGGTTTCCCCTCCTGCCCTTTGGCGGCACATACTCTGGGCTCCGGGTTTGTCCAGCACCTCACACATGGGGGCTCGGATCTCGAGATGGTACCGTAATCAAAGCAGGGCCAGAGGGGAGCTGGGTTCGACTTCGGGCACTGTCCCAACCAGGCAGCCTTTGTGACTGCAACTAAATCAACCATGGCTGGGACAGGAGCTGGGAGGCCGCCGGGGGTCCTCGAGGACCCGTGAAGCCAGCAGGTTCCCACTCGCCCGTACATTCTGCGGGGAGAATAACTGCGCTCGCAGCCCACCCATAGCAACCCGAAGGAAAAGCTCATGACAAGACTGAGACACGTAACTTCAGGAGGTCTCCCGCCCTACGCAACGTATACAGGCGATAACCCGCTGCCAGGTGACTTCCCTGCCAGAGCCAGCGCCTCACCGCCCCAGACGGGAGAATTCTTTTCAAAGCAGCAGCCAAAGCCAGGCAGTCATTTCTTCCCAGTACGAGGCGCGGACGGCGGAGACTGGAACCACCACCGTCCCGGCCAGCAACCCAGATAGCAAAGACGTCCAGCTGCCCACACACAATCTGGCCCTTTTCCTGCTTAAAAAAATTCGCTGGGGAAAAAGATGCATATTTCAAATCTTTCTGTGCAGAGACTGTTCAGGCCCAAATTTGATTAAGTTGGCTCAATCTCCAGCGGGTTCAGGGTCTGATTTTCACAGAGCTCGGAGACTCCCCCACCTGGAAGTGCAGACTCCTTTCAGGGGTCTTCAGTTGTCCCTCATCCCCCGGAAAAAAAACAGAACTACTAAGGATTCTTGAAAGTGTACGTCTCTGCTAACATGGCTTGCCTCAGTTTCCCCACCAATAAACTGGTGGGTCATCATGTTTCCCAGAGTGGGGGGAAGGTCATCGCAATTGAGTAGTTAAGGTCTACAAAGTGTGTTGGTGATAGAGGGGAAATTAATTTAGGTGCCAATTCACCGACCCATATGGCACTAACCACGAATTAGTATTATCATTTATCCCAGCAGTGCCCAGAGATCCTGGCCCTGATCAGGCCCGCCGTCATGCCGGGCGCTGCCCAGACCCTAGCCGAGATCAAGGCCCCGTCGCGCCAGGCGCTGCACGCACGCATAGTCACAGACAGTCCTTGCCCCAAACAGTTGGAACTTGTCCTGGTATAACTCTGTCAGGTCAGGGTGTGATTTCTCACTTGTACCGGTGCAAGGCCTGGTGAGGATGCGGTTATACTGGGATGAAGATGACCTGGAGTACAAACTTTTGCCAGCATAGCTGTGTTGGTCGGAGAGTGATAAGATGTGATTGCTGAGCGACAAGCTCTGTGCCAGCTAACGCCCCCAGTGCAGAGTGTAAACCGGTGGAGCTGTGTCCGCACGAGGAGCACTTTGCTGGTCTGGTATGGTGGGAAAGCCTTCCACGCACAGACCTTGCCTTGCTCCCCTTGCCTATAGCTGCAGAGCTAAAGCAGTACATGTTTCTAGTGGGTACAGGGCTGCAGCAGACAAGACAAATAGTGGGTGGGGAAACTGAGGCACAAAGAGGGGCAGTGAGGGGCCCAAGATTACACAGAGCTGGAATCAGAACCCAGGTGTCCTGGCTCCTGCCTGCTGCACTCCACTGACCTGCCCTGACAGCACCAATTCCGATTCTACGGCGTTTTCCCCCAGGTTGAGGCCAGCCTGAGCGGCTAGCGGCGGAGCCAGGCAAAGCTCGGATGTGAAGAGTGAACGGGGTGTGCTCCCGCTCTGCAGACCCAGGGAAACCAACGAGCAGCAGAAACGGAACTGGATTTTTAAAGCTCTCTGGGTTTTCGTCATTGGAATCGCACAGGTCAGGGGTGTTAGGAGACGGGTTTTAATCTCAGAAAGCCCTTTGACGTGCATCCCCGCCGAAGAGACAGAGATGATCTTTCTTCCTCCTTCTCTTTGGACTTTAAGGCCAACATTTCCCACAGCGCCCGGGGCCAAGATGGCACACGGCCAGCACCCACAAGCAGGGCCTGGCGTGCCCAACTCTTTAGAAAATCTGGCCCAGTACCTTGGTGCCTCGCTGGAGGGTCGGGCTGTGGGGCATTCCTGCCTGCAGAGCAGCACAGGCCAGGCTGCTGCAGGTTAGAGCAGCCACCGGGGTCGCTCTAAGGCCACACACGCAGAACTGTGCCTTGCAAAGCTTGCAGAAAAGCCCAGGAAACGCAGCCCAGCCCCCTTCCCCGCATCTGTAGGGAAATCCAAGGTCTCCTAACGAGGCAACTCAAATCCCATTGGACATCCGCAGGCCCAGATTCATCAGCCAGTGTGCAAGACGTGGGGGAATGACCAGCCTTGAGAAGGACGAGCCCGACTGTAATTAATTTGACTCCATTTCATTTCTGCAAACAAATGGAACCAAATTTTGCCTGCAAAGTGGCCTCTCTCCCTCCCTCTCATCCAGGAAGGAGGAACAGAGTCATTAATAAACCAGCCTGTGAGCACCTCCATAATACCAGGCATTAAAAATTCACAAGCACTTTTTCCCCTCCGGCTTGCCGTCTCCGCGATGAGTAATGCCAATCGAAAGGTGAGAGTGGGGACAGGGGTGGGGAAACAGGATGGATTGAAATGAAAAGGAGCCGTCTGGCACTGGGGGGTGATTTTCTGTAGGGTGTGAGGACACAGGGCAAGAGAGGCGGGGTGGGGGATTGCGATCCACAAGCCCAAAACAGCTGCTGTAACTCCATGGTCCCCAATGGGTAGGGGATGCTGATTAGATAGAGGGGCTGGCTCGGCAGAGCTAATACATACATCGCCAGTTACTGCCCAGTAGATCGGACTCTCAGTCCATCTAATGCCATATGCTTTGGAGGAAAGTGCCAGCCCCCCCTGCCCCGGGCCATTATGGAAAAACCCACCCTCAGGGAAAGACCTTCCTGACCCCAAGAGTTAGATGTTGCTTTGTGCCCTGAAGCATGAAGGTTGCCACGCTTTCATGTGTTGAAAGGCACGAATGGCTCTTTCACTCAGATTGATTTTTCCTGCCTCTGATGGAGGAGGGGGGAGAGGACTGAAGCAATGCTAAGAAAGTCCCGGAAAAAAACCTCTCTTGGAAATCACGGAGCCTGAAGAGAAGGGGAAAAAACCCAAACCCCGCAATCAGCAATCAGAAATGTCAGCGGCTGTGCTATTTGGATGCCAGATTTGATGAAGGGTTTGCAAGACGTGCACGCAATAATACGTCAAGGGAGAGGATTAATTGCTGCGCTGAGTGATGGGAGGAGAATTACCAGCCCCCCCCCCCCCAGTCTACTGGCAACAAGACCATCAGGCGGGTGGGAATGCCGTCTAGTAGTTGGAACGGGGAAGTGAGAGGGAGGAGGGTCTAGTGGTTATAGCAAGGGAACGGATCTGGGATCTGGGCTCTCAGGAGTGCCGGAGCAGGGGGCTGGGAGTCAGGACTCCTGGGTTCTATTCCCAGTTCAGAGTGGGGCTGACAGGGGAACCACAGTGGAGACTGTAAAAGCAGCAAAGAGTCCTGTGGCACCTTATAGACTAACAGACGTTTTGGAGCATGAGCTTTCGTGGGTGATTCCCACTTCGTCAGATGCATGTAAACTGAGGAAGTGGGTATTCACCCACGAAAGCTCATGCTCCAAAACGTCTGTTAGTCTATAAGGTGCCACAGGATTCTTTACTGCTTTTACAGATCCAGACTAGCACGGCTACCCCTCTGATACAGTGGAGACTGTGAGTCAGGACTCCTGGGTTCTCCTCTCGCGGTGGGGCTCCCTTATCTGCAGTCAGGGAGGAGCAGGAAATCTCAGCTGCGTTCTCACGAGGCCAGCAGGTGCAGGCTGATCAACAACCCTCAGAAACCAATGCCAGGGCAGGCTGCTAAAGCTGAGCAAACACACAGGCGAGGAGGTGGAGAAAGGCCCTTAGAGACAGGAGAGGAAGGAGCTGGATGCTAAAGGGACAATTCCTCTGATCAACAGCCAATTGAACATGCGCAGAGTGGTTAGAACAGGGGACTGGCTGTCAGGACTCCTGGGTTGGAGGAGGGGAGTGGGGTCTAGTGGTTAGAGCAGGGGACTGGCTGTCAGGACTCCTGGGTTGGAGGAGGGGAGTGGGGTCTAGTGGCTAGAGCAGGGGCTGTCAGGACTTTTGGGTTCCATTGTCTGCTCGGAGGAGGGGGGTGGGGTCTAGTGGTTGGAGCAGGGGCCTGGGAGTCAGGGCTCCTGGGTTCTCTTTTCAGCTCGGGGAGAGAGCGTGATCTAGGAGTTAGAAGGCGGGACTAGGGGGCAGGATGCCTGGGTTCTCTTCCCAGCTCAGGGAATCGGGTTCTGTGGCCTTTATTGGAGCTAATGTTGATTCACAGCAGCCAGGGATCTGACCCTTTCTTCAGCAAGCCCTGGGACTTGAGGATCAGCCCGACGCCCTCTGATCCAACTCCCCCTAAGCACCTGCTGCCGCATTTTGACTCTGCTGAAGTCCAGCCTTGCCGCTGGGTGCAGGGCATCTCGGCCTTGTAGGCAGCAGCCTGAGCCCGGCAGAGATTTGCCCAGGCACATCCACAAGCGTCTCTGAGGCGGCTCCGCAGGTCTCGGGACAAGGCCAGGCTTGGCGCGTGCACCCAGCGGGCTGATCTGAAACAACTCCACCCGCACAGTGACCTTTCACAGCGAGAGGGGCTGTAAGGGGCTCGGTCCGGTTGGTTTCTCGAACGGCGGGTTGAGAGGGACTTGATTACAGCACAGAAGCACTTTCACAGGGAGCAAGTCCCAGGCCCCCCAGGGTTTCTCCATCTAGTGAAGCCCAGCCGGATGTGCAAGGCAGGCAAATCCCAATGAGAAACCAGGCACGGATCTGTAGGCATCTGGCTTAGCCAGTCACGACCGCGTCTTTTCTGGGAGCCTGGGGCCAGTGAGGCGGCTAAAAGCAAAGCTCTAACCCGCCCGACACTGGGACGAGCGTGCCAGGCCTCGGCGTGACTGATCAGCCCACGCGCTCCTCCAGCTGAGACAGACGCTGCATTTTCTCTCTGTGCCGGTCCTTCCCCTGCTGCTTTATGCGTGTTTGTCTAGTTCTGTCTTCCAGGAAACAGGACCAGAGCTTCAACCGCACGAGTGACAACAGCTGCACCTGTCTCATTAACGTCTTCCCCCTTCCCCCAAAAGGACAATTTAACGATGAGGCTCTTTAATGCCACCTGACCAGCAATCAGACGGGGCGGGGCCTTAGCAAACCTCGCTGCAGCTAAACAGAACAAGGGCCGTCCTCCGACTGAAACTCCCTACTTCACACGCGTTAGCCGCTTTCCCCTCTTCTTTGGTGTTATTACGAGAAGATTAGAAAGACTTGGCTGTTGCCCTGGGACGGAGCAGCCAAAGTTTCTGTATTCAAAACCCCACCCTAGTCTGATGATTCGCATGGGACAGTGACGGGGTCGTGTTAACACCCTCTGGGGCTGTTTATTCCCTGGAAGTTAACACAACTCCCTGTGACGTCTGGGTCCACAAACACAAGTCTCTACTGCTTGAGCTGAAGGCCCAGAGCCATTAGCAGGGAGGCAGAGGAAGAAGAGGACAATTTCTGATGTGCTCCAGGCACTAGAGTGGGGATAAAGTGCTATAGAGCATGTTGTTATTCTTTATTATTTGAACTACCATAGTGCCTGGAACCCCACTGCACAAGGCGCTGTACATTTTTATTGCTATTCAGTGTACTACAGTAGCACCATGGTGCCCCAATCATGGGCCAAGTCCCCATTGTGCAAGGCACTGAACAAAACCAGAATTAAGAGAAGATCCCTGCCCCAATCACACCCTTATCCCCATTTCACAAATGGGGAAACTGAGTCACAGAGACACTTGCCCAAGACTATTCTGGGAATAAAGGTAAGTGAGAGGCTTGAAAGGCAGGTCCATCAGCAGTACCCAGGGAGCTGAGGTCAAGGCGCCGAATCCAGAACCACCGGGCTCCCAGGCCAGCGCTCAGCACAGCTTGTGGAAAAGTCCATCGAAAATGGCTTGTTTGAGTCCCCAAACATCTGTGTTTTCACCGAAAATTTTTAAAGCTCGAAACCCGCAAAATTGCAGTGAAAGCGCTGGAAACTTCCAAAGTGAAAATTTTAAGTGGAAATGGAAAAAGTGATCGGTTTGGTCAAAAAACTTCTGTTCAAGAGAAAAAATAAATCTCTGGTCAGTCAGCTCTAATGCTCAGGCCTCCCACACTGCTTGGACATATTGTGCCTCAATAGATCCTCTGCTATGCAGTGGGAGAGACACATCACAGCAAGGACAGACACCTCGGGCAGGGGGAGCGTCTGAACAAGGCACAGCAGGTGATTGTCACAGGGTGATGCTCTGAACTGCTCCCCACAAGCCAGTCAGGACTTTGGGGAGCCTCCTCTCCCTTGGAGAAGACTGTCTGCAGGGCAAGAAGCTCCCACAGCTTCACCTCCTGGGTCTGACCTTGGAGAATTCAGCATCCTCTGCCCCTCCGTGCGCTTCCCACAGCAAGTCCACCCCAGCGGGGTCCTGGGGAAGCCATCGGGTCCTGCCCCCCACTGTGCAGTCAGACGTGACTCTCAGCCAGCCAGTAACACAGAGGTTTATTCGATGACAGGAACAGGGTCTAAAACAGAGCTTGTAGGTACAGCGAACCGGACCCCTCGGCCTGGTCCATTCTGGGGGGCAGTGAGCCAGACCCCCATGTCTGCACTTCACTCCGCGTCCCCAGCCAGCCCCAAACTGAAACCCCCTCCAGCCCCTCCTCTCTGGGCTTTGTCCCTTTCCGGGCCAGGAGGTCACCTGATTCCTTTGTTCTCCGACACCTTCAGCTATCTCCTTGCAGGGGGGAAGGGCCTGGCCATTAGTTGCCAGGAGACAGATTGTCGGCCATTTATGTGCACTGACCCTTTGCTTTGCCACAATTACACCCCCTTATTCCACCACCTAGAGACTTAAGAAATGTATAGGGGAAACTGAGGCACCCCCACAGTATTCAGAGGAAACATTAAGAACAGTCCCACTTGATCACAGTGATCAAGCCAAGGAAAACCTTGGGGCGCTTCGTGCCAGTCAGATCTGCTGGAATCGGCTTCCCCGGTGCTAGGAACTGGGCCGTGGGCGGGCGGGCCTAGTCATTACCCTGTTTGTTTGGGTTTCCTGGGAGCTGGCTCTGTCTGAGCCTGCAGCTCACTGGGTACCCCGGCCAGAGGCACTGAGGCAGAGACGGGCCTGATCTGCAAAGCTCAGAGTCGGACCCCAACTCCTTCCCCTGAGAGCCACCTCTAACTTAGGCTGAGCTCTGGGAGTCCCCTGCCCCCCGCTTGCCTTTGAGAGACAACAACGGCTCGCCCCAGAGACAGACGCAGCCGGCTCTTGGCTCTGTCAGCTGCCATCAAAGGGCAAGAGATCAGCAGATCTGAGTTGGAAAGCGTCAGTTTCTGGCCCTGAGCTCAGCTGATCCCGGCTGCCACAGATAAATTCTCCCCACCTGCCGTGGTGCGGCACCGGACCGCGGGTGCCAGCGGGCAAGCAGGGCACAGGCACTGGAGAATGCCACCAGCACGGTTAGATTTGCGCCGTCGTCGCTTCTCGGCAAGCTGGTGCAAACAGCAAGAGACCTTTGCTCTTTGCCTTTCTCCTTCACCCAAGCGCCAGGCCTTGGAGCGAAATCACTGCCCTGACGCGGGGCGGGGGCTGCCTGAGCACCGCTGGGGACCACCTCCGTCCCAGGACCGATGTGACTCGTTGGACTAAGAGTCTGTCCACCCCCTGCACGGCTCATTTCTCCTCCAGCGAGAACCTGACCTGCAATCTGCTACCTTCCTGCTCCAGGCCAGGAGGCAACCATCCCCGGGAGGAAACACGCTTTGAGATTACCCCAGATCTCACCCACCACTCCCCGGGAGCCTGGTGATGCAGCTGGTCTGAGAGGAGCAGCCCCCTCCTTCTGTTTGGAGAAGCGTAACCTCGGCACCCCTCCAGAGCTCCCCACCTTCCCTGCCCACGCAGCTCAGGGTTCGCCAGCTCCCGCGTATATTAACAACTCGTTAATTTCCCTGGGGCTGATGAACTGGGAGCCTGCAGGACAATCAACCTGGAAAATCAACAGCAATTTCTTGGACTCGCTGAGGCTGCACAGACCTGCTATTAAGCCAGCACTTTCCAGACGGGGAGGACCCTGGAGAACGGGGGAGCTTCATGTGCCATGGGGCAGCCTGACTTCACACCCACTAACAAGGGGACCCTCAGGTTTGTAGCGCCATCCGCCGCCCACCAGCCCGGTTCCCAGAGTGACGTGGACAGCCCGGGGCAGAGCGGATTGGTGGGGTCTGCGCAGAGTGTGCTAAACAGGGTTAGGCCTGGTAGGTACCTGCCTGGGAGACCGCTGACAAAATCGCAAGGTGTGTGACGCCCCTGCGTTGGTAGTGAGTGCAATATGGAGCTGGGGGTGCTGTGCTGCCGGGAGCTGGGCGGACGATATGCTGGCGGGCACTTTTCCTCCTAAGTCAGCACTGCTGGAGCATCCATTTTGCAGTGGCAAGTTCAGCTGAGGTCATGGTTAGTAAAGATCCCATGTTATAAACAGCTGCCACGTCCCACCCCAGAGGTAGCTGCATCTCTGTGTGGGGTGAGTGATCCCTGTATAAAAAGTCACCATCTCCCACCTCAGAGGTGGCTGCATCTCAGTGCTGGAGGAGCAATCTCAGTATATACAGCAGCCGCACCTCATCCTAGAGGTAGCCGCACTTCAACAATGGACGAGCAGCACATAAACCACTGCCATGCCTCATCCCACAAGCAGCAGATAAACAGCTGCCACATTCCACCCCAGATCTGGCTGCATCTCAGCGCTAGCCCAGTGATCCCTGCATAAACAGCTGGCCGAGTGATCCCATGGCCAAGTGATCCCTGACTAGCCCCCCAACGCCGTAAGACTCAGTTCTTCTGCATGGAAAGCTGCGTACGCAGTGCGGGATTCAGACCCTCGTCAACGAGAAGCCTCTCCGAGGGCTGGCATTTCCAACCCAGCAGGCAAGGTGGCGTTTGCAAAGGAGAAGCCCCTTTGCCATCACTTCACTCCAGTGCAGGTGCAGAGATTGCCCCGTCGATCCGTGTGCACAAGCAGGGAAGTCCCCGCTGGATCGATAACGATTTGCTATGGCTTGTAGGGCATGGCGGGAGGTGGGATCATGCAGGCACAAGAAGAGACAGGTAGGACGCAGGGCAACGCACAGGCTGGGCTCTGGCTAGGTGGCGTCGTGGTGCTCTGGGGTTCAGGGGGTCCCAGCCTCCACTGCTCTGCCAAGTGGGGACGAAACGTCCCACTGGGCCATCACCTCACCCCCTGGGGAAACTGAGGCACCAAGCTGGGACACGCCTTGTCCCAAGCCACTCTGTGACACAGCCTGGAAGAGAACTCCGGCTGTTAGTCCCTTCCTCCTGCGGTCTTTTCCGTCCCGTTTCTGCCCTTCGCCCACGCAAACGAGGCCTTCTCTTCGTTGGCAGCCGCGGCAGAGAGAGGGCAAAGAGCGAGTCCAACGCTGACACTGATCCTAGACAAGGGTCCGCCCTGGGCAGAGAGGAGGCTGCTCAGAGCAGCTGTTATTGTTAGCTACGTGGAGCTGTGGGGACATCTGAGGCTCCAGTTCTGCCCCGACAGCTGCTTGGGCACTAAATCCATGTCAGTCCAGCCGGGCGGCGCAACGTAGCATTTTAAGGATGCCCGATCTCCATTTTTAGGGACATTCCCCCCACCCGCCACCCCCGTTTGTGCGTGGTATGGAACAGCGCTCGTGTGTCCTGAAGGCCACGAATCACAGATGAGCCACAGGAAGGGAGATCAGTCCTGGAATCGACAGAGGCAGAAAGAAAACACCACTCCTGGTACTGGATCCAAAGTAAGAGAACATTGCCTTTCAAACTAGCCGCTCCCCATCCCACCTAAAACATTTCTGCTGTCGCTCTATAATGAACAATAAATGCTTCATTCCAAGCGAGAGCAGGAACGCGTCAGCAAGGGTATTAATTATGCCGTTAAAAATTCATTTAAAAAGGGAGCTCCTCAAATCGGCACATGGAAGCGATCACTGAGCATTGGTTTTTCTAGGCGGCCATCCAGGTTTTTGCGCTGGTGGGAGCGGTGGGATGAGCAAGCAGGATGGGCCGCTGGCATCGGCGCGATGGTTGACTTCTTTAAAGCAGGAAATAGCTACTTAAGAAAGAAGGGTTTAGGGACCGGGGAGGCTGTGATGGTTATTCATGATTTTTGTTAGGGTAACACCTAGGAACCGCGGTCATGGCCCAGGCCCGCACAGCGCTAGGCACTGCACATTTTCAATGTTGTTAGGAGCCCCTGCATGAACCAGGTTCTGTGTAAACCCAGGATGGAAAGTCCCTTTCCCAAAGAGCTTCTGCTCTAAAGTCTTGTCTACACTAGGCAGGGTCTGGTGGTACAGCTCTGTCAGCACACTTGCCAACATAATCCTGGAAGTTTCTCTTCTTTAGTTCCTGGAGTGCTGGCAACCCTACATCCCGTCCGAGCCCTTCCTGTGGGGACAGACCCTCTATTGGCAAGAATGTGCTTTCCTTGGCATGGCTCAGTGCCGTGCCCTGAACAAAATCAGCGACCCCAGCAGAAGGACTTTTGGCTGCTGTAATCGCGTCGGTCCTGGGGCTTTTGCTGTTATAAACACATTGTCAAAACTATCACCCTCCTAAATCGACATTCTCCTCCTGGCAAGAGCTTGGGGCACACAGCGGGCCTGAGGAGCCAAGCAGAGGTGACAGCTGGAGACAGGCAGGCAGATGTGGGAGCAGGGGAAGACGATGATTTTGTCTCCGATTTATGTTCTAATGCGGGGAATCCACAAATCAGCCTCATTTGAATTCCAGTAGCACCTAGAGATCAGATCCTGTAGCCCTGGGCCCTACATTGATCCACCCCAGACTGGGATCGGGGGCCCCCATTGGGCCGGGCGCTGGACAGACCCACCCCAGACTGGGATCGGGGGCCCCCACTGGGCCGGGCGCTGGACAGACCCACCCCAGACTGGGATCGGGGCCCCACTGGGCCGGGCGCTGCACGGACTCACCCCAGACTGAGCTTGGGGGCCCCACTGGGCCAGACCTGGACAGATCCACCCCAGACTGGGATCGGGGCCCCACTGGGCCGGGCGCTGCACAGACCCACCCCAGACTGGGATCGGGGCCCCACTGGACCGGGCGCTGCACGGACTCACCCCAGACTGAGCTCAGGTGCCCCACTGGGCCAGACCTGGACAGATCCACCCCAGACTGAGCTCGGGGGCCCCACTGGACCAGGCGCTGCACAGACCCACCCCAGACTGGGATCGGGGGGCCTGGGCCGGGCGCTGCACAGATCCACCCCAGACTGGGATCGGGGCTCCACTGGACCGGGCGCTGCACGGACTCACCCCAGACTGAGCTTGGGGGCCCCACTGGGCCGGGCGCTGCACAGATCCACCCCAGACTGGGATCGGGGGGCCTGGGCCGGGTGCTGCACAGATACAAGCGGGAGCCCTGGCGCAGAGAGTTCACAACCCACGCACATGGAGGAGGGCTGGTTCTCTCCAGGCCAGGAAGTGATCTGCTGGAGCTCCCAGAGTAAGTCCGTGGCAGTGCCAGGGCTCCCAGCTTGGCCTGGGGCCAGCCCACCCCGCGGGAGCAGGCCGGTTACACCCAGCAGTGATCTGGGGGTGCTCTGGCCCCCTGCGTGGCATGACGAGCTCTCATGGAGTCGGCTGAGAAGCCGTGCTGCCGCCAGGCTCCGGGAGCCCTAATAATACAGTGGAAGCTCAGAGGAGAACTGGGTGTTTTCCCGGGGCAGCCAGCAAAGGCAGACTCCAGCTAATGCCACCGAGCGGGGCTCCTAGCCCACCGGAGCAAGGTTCTCCTGCCTTCGCCCTCTGAGCTCAGGCCCTGAGCGGCCGCTAAGCGGCTCCTTTTAGAGTCATGTCTTTCACGGCCCCAGCACGAGCCCTGGGAATCTCCTCCCCCCACCCCCTCGTCCTGCTGCAAACCCAAAACCTCTTGGGGGAACGAGGGTGCTCTGGGTTTCTTTAGGGCATGGGGAGCTGAGGGCTCCCAGGCATTTGCACGATATGGCTCTCAGCACAGAGATCACTATATGCACAACTCCCTCGATCGTCACACCTGCTGCATGCCAGGAACTTCATGGCGCGAGTGGGGACAGAACCCAGAGATAGCCCTTCTCCAAAAGCCCAGCCCCCTGCCACCTGAGCTAACGGTGAATCACCCCTAGCTTTGGCAGTATAGGGCATATGACACACACACACAGTTCTTATTCCTCCTAGCAGAGAGCAACAGTACTAGCCAGAGCAGTGCAATGCTTTTTCTTCTCTTACCAAAGACGACCTGGGGAGCAGGACACTGACACTGGTGCCAGGGGACGGGTATTTACAGCTGATGCCCTCCCCCCCCGCACACACACACTCCACAAAGTCACCACAGAGCCATAAGGAAGAGGTGGCCTTTAAAGAGCTAGAATACAAAGGGCCTGATTCTGCCTTGCTCAGCACCTCCTTCAGGCGCTGCGCCCAGCAGAAACCGCTGCCAGATCCGAATTTCCACCCACCTTCCACCATCCGTAACAAACCCACATCCTCAATAGCTCGGACACAGTGAAGCGACTCTGTGTGCACTGAACCATGGGCTACGAGCCCACGGCCTTGTCTGCACTGGAGATTTGCCCCAATTCCAGCCACTGGTGGCAAACCCCACATCTGGCCCGGATCTTGGCTTTCTACAGTGGCTGGCCACTGATGGGTGGCATCTCAGTATGGCCAGCTTCCACCCCTTCAAAAATCATCAGATTAAATATATATATTGTTTGGGGTTTTTTCCCCACCTTCTGCATTTGGGGCCGGGGGGGGGGCTGCATTTTCCAGTATTTCTCCCCAACCAAGAGGGCTAAACACTTGCTTTTTTAAACTTTTTCACAATAATGAAAGCCAAGATTCTCAGCTAATCCCAGGACTCTGGGAGCTGGGACTTGACGCACACCCGCATGCAGGCACACCCTCACCAGGCGGCAATGCTGGGTGCATCTCCAGGCCGTGGCGAGGCTAAAAGAGGGGCCGACGGTTCGTACTTACACTGTCTCGTCGTCCTTGAATTCTAGCTCCCCGCAGGCGTCTTCGTAGTCGATGCCCGCTCCGCGAGCCGTCCCCTCCACCGTCCGATAGGGGACCATCACCGTCCCCCGTGCCCCAGAGCTCCGCACCACCTTCACCTCCATGGTGCCCTGGCACTCGCTGACACGCAACAGCTTGTCCTGGAAGCTGAAGATGCCGGCATGGTCGTCGTCCAGGATGGTGACGGTAGCGATCAGCGGGGCCACCAGCCGCCCCTTGGGGTGGTCGGCCGAGTCAGACTCGAACATGCCCTCGGCGTCCCCCACCCGCAGGTTGAGCAAGCGGACAAAGAAGTGCTCGTCTTCCTCGAAGATGTCGTCGTCGATGATGCCAATCTTCAGCTCCTTCTGCGTCTCACCCGGCTTGAAGATCAGCGTCCCCTCGCTGTATTCGTAGTCAGAGCCCGCCTTGGCCGAGCCGTCCTCCGTCTTGTAGTCCACGTAGAAGGTGTGGTTGCCCTCCCCACCCTGCTGGCAGGCCACGGTCAGCGTGACCGAGCCGCAGTTCTCCAGGCAGTGGTACAGGCAGGGCTCGAAGAAGATCTTGCTGTAGTTCTCCTCCTCCACCTCCGACGGCACCTCCAGAAGGTTGGACGACTTCTTGGAGAACTCCGAGACGTGTTTCTTCAGGATGTTCCCAGCCCCGGTCATCATGCGGGTGGCTTGGATGCGGTAGAAAGCTCGGCTCTTCTGCTGGTGCAGCAGGGCGTAGTAGTTGGCCATTTCCACCAGCTGCTCCAGCTCTTTGTCCGGGTGCTTCTGCTTGAGGTCCTTGAGGATCTGGATCACCTCCCTGCGGCTCTCGTCCAGCTCTTTCTCCTCTTGGGCGGAGGAGGCCAGGGCCGGGGACGCGGAAGCCGCCCCGTCCATGAAGACGTTCTCCCGGTGGTCATTGGCCAGGAAGCTGCCATCCATCTCGATGTCCTTGGGGAACTCCCCTTCAGTGCCGATGATGATGCCGCTCCGCGGGTCGGCGCGGTACCTCTTGTACACGTACTTGTAGAAGAAGAGCCGCTTGTCGGCGATCCAGGCAAAGACCACGCAGACCGGGAAGAAGACGAGCGTCAGCAGAGCTTCCCAGATCTGGACCACGCCCGGGGAGATGACCGCCAGGATCAGATAGAGCCAGATGTAGGCGAAGATGCTCCAGGAGGCCGTGACAAAGAAGACCCGCAGGTGCTTGATTTTGCGGCTCTCCCCGGCGGGGATGACGTACACGCAGATGGCGATCACCACGAACATGTTGAAGGCGGCGCTGCCCACAATGGTGCCGGGCCCCAGCTCCCCGGCTTGGAAGTTGTGCCCACACACCTCGATGACAGAGAGCAGGATCTCGGGTGCGGAGGAGCCCAGCGCCATCAGGGTCAGGTTGGAGACCGTCTCGTTCCAGATCCGCACCGTGCCGATGCTGGTCTCGCCGTTGGCCTTGGTGACGGTGATTTCCTTCTCCTTGGAGGTGATGACCTCGATGGAGGCCATGAAGCGGTCGGCGATGATGGAGACCCCCAGGAACATGTACATCATGGCCACGAAGTAGACTATGGCCCGCGCAGCTTTGTCGCCGAAGGAGGGGTTGTCCGGCTGCCAGACAGGCAGCAGCACCCCTGGGTGGCACGTGTTGGACCCTTGGCAGCTCACGTTGCTTTCCGGCACCGTTTCCAAGGCTCCCGCCAGGGAGAAGTTCTCAGCCAGGAGGACGGACGCCAGCAGAGCCTTGGTGAGGATTCGGGGCAGGGGCTGCCATGCCGGCGCCATGATCTCGGGCAGTTCGGTCCAGCTGCCAGACCCGGCAGGATCTAGAGGACAGAACGAGAGAGACTTGTGATGGCATTCCAAGCTCACGCCTCGCCGGGGCTTGGAGCGTCCCAAAGCACTTTGCCCTCCCAGTGCTGGGATAGACCCCAGGAGTCCTGATTCTCAGCCCCCTGCTCTAACCACTAGGCCCCCACGCCCCACCCAGTGCTGGGACGGATTGTGCCAGGCTCCTACACTACCCAGCCGGCTCCCGCCCCCTCACCCTTCAGCACCGTGCTCTGCTCACTGCGTCTCTCAGACCAGCTGCGAGTCGCTGGTACGCGACAGATGGATCCCCCCAAACACAACCTACGAGCTCGGCTCCGCGGAGCAGCCTTCCGGGCTCCGCTGGGCTATTTTTATTTCTTCTCCCTTTTCCAAACGCTCATCCAGAGCTCGCTGCCTGAGGCTCGGGCGGGCGCAGGAAACCCGAGCGATTCGCTTGGCTCTAGGGGGAGTGGATTTCAGGGCACTGTAGGTGCTACCCTGGCAGGACGGACTGAACAGGGCCAACAGTCACTTCTCCTGCCCCTTAACTGGGGTGAGATCCCCTGGGATCAGCCCCCTGCTAGCCCAGCCCTGGGCTCCTCCTTGCCCCCGTGCCTCTCAGCCCTGACCCGCAGCCCTGCTATGCCAGCTCTGCCATGCTCTCCCCCGATGGTGCACTCCAGTGCTTCAGCTGCCCATCCCTCTGCATTCCCAGGGGGCAGGCCCAGCCACGCCTGCAGCTGGGACACCAGCAGACTCCCACTCAGCAGACGCAGACGCTGCTCTGGCCCTGCAGCCTGCTTTCCGCCCCTCCGTGGTGGGCGCCTGGGCAGCAGGACTGAACGAGGAGCTGCAGCAGAAGGTCTAGGGGGACGTGACCTGTTCAAGGTTGCCCAGAGGGTGCGTGGCAGAGGCAGGAATCGAACCCAGGCCCATGGCCACAGTCGGCCCAGTGTCTCATTCATCCCTTCCCTTGCAGGTGCCCCGGAGAGGCTGGGAACCAGCTGGCGTGGAAAAGAGATCGGCTGGCAGCTGTCCACTGGCCGGCCCGGGCAGGGTCTGCCTCCTTGCCAAGGCGCTTTGCACAGGATTCGTTCTTTGATAACCGGCACGGCTCATCTGTCCCACCCCGGGGCATCCACAGGCCAAATCCTCAACCTCTCCAAGGGAAACAGACCCAGTTCATTGCTATGGCAGCCATCCCTCTCCTCTCCCCACAATCACAACCCTGCTGGGTCCAAGCCCGGCTACCACACCCTGCCCTGCACACCGGCGCTGACTCTCCCCCGTGGCATTCCTGCTCCAGCCCCATCCACGCAGCTGCCCACTACCCAGAGCCGCCTTCAAAGCAGTTTCTGTTCACTAGCCCCGGTAGGAGGGACGTGGCCCCAGCCAGCACGGCAGGATCGTGGCCGCGGCAGAAATGAGCCACCATGAAACGAGCATGGTTCAGCAGCTGCGTTCTCCTGGGAACAGACCAGGCCCAACCCTTCCCTCAATAGAACAGCACATCAGAGATTGTGACCGTCCCTGCTGTCTACGGGCCCGTCAGCCTCAAGGCACCGCATGTGTAATGCCTGAGCTAAAGGAGTACGTCTCTTAACCAGCGGCAGCAGTAGGCTGTTATCCTCTCCATGGCCCAGCCGATAGAGGAGAAGACACACGCACACACAGTTTTGTATACACACACAGCATACACATGCACACGACTTTGTACACAAAAACACACAGAGTGTGCACATACACACATGCACCGTGCACACACATGCACACATAGTTTTGTACACATCCCCCCACTCTGCTATACACACATGCACAGCTTGGTGTACACACACTCACTACACACACACACAGGGCGTGCACATCCACACGCTCGCATGGTTTCGCACACATGGCTTGCAGCCCACGCATTCCTTTGGCTGCCCGCTCACCGGGGAACAGTGGGATTAGCCAGGCGAAGGGAGGATTAGCCCTGGACACAGAGGCAGGCCGGCCTTCCCTTGATTGGGTCAACCCAGAGAACAGCGGGGTGGGGGAAACTCAGATAAGCCGCTTACGCCCAGGGCGTGACATTAATGAGCTTTAGCAAAGTGATGTAAAATCACGCCGGTGCGAGACGCTGGTGTTTAAATTACATCCTTAATAAGAGATCAGCTGCTGCCAGCAACATGCATACAGCCAGAGCGGGGAGCGGGAAGTAGAGGGACAGGAGGCCCCCAAGCTACAGGGGTCCCCCAGTCTTCCCCCTCTCTCACACCCACAGTGGGATACACTCAGGGCGGGAGGCAGGAGAATCAGGGACCCCAGGGCTGGCGGGGAGCAGGGGAAGTGGGCAGGAGAGCATGAGTGTTTTCAAGCCACCAGGGACTGGTGACCGGGGCCCATAAGCCCCATGAGAGCCCTGCGACTCTGTGGCGGTGAACAGAGCTTGCCGTCTGCCCTGCTTGCCAGGCACCCTGACATCCACCGAAAGGGCCCCGGCGCGTGGCTCTTTGCAGCGAACGGGCACCCCAAATCCCGGCATTGTTGGGGTCTCCTGCCAGCCTTGCACAAGTGGCTGAGCCGGGGAGGGCAGCGCGTCCTAGTGATCACAACGAGCTACCAGCAACGCGTCCGTGGCGTCGGATTCCCAGCCCCTCAGAGGAGCTGACGGAGCTGATTCTTTCAGCCGGAAGGACCTCATTAAATCCCAAGGCCTCATTAGCACAGGCGAGACGGGAAATCCTGGGTGATGCTAAGGAGGAGGGGGGAGTGAGCAGAGTGGAGGGCTGGCCAATCTGCAGCTCTCGCTGGCCGCAGGCCCCCGGAATTACTAAGCCATGCCAGCCACATGCCAGCTGAGCCCGGGGGCCGCACCACGGTCGCCGTGAGCAACTGGTACAGAGACGGTGGCACCAATCCGCATGCCTGGGGTGCAGGGCATCATCCCAGCGCCAATCCTAACTGCCTAATCCCCCAAACCCCTGCCTCAGCAGGCACCCCTGGCCATGGCGCTCGGCTGGATTCGTGCTGTCCAGGAGCAGGAATGGGGCGGTGAGCCAGGGCTGGCCCAAGGCCTAGGATGGCAATGGCGGGCTACCGAGATCTGTGCTTTCTAGGGCGGGTCACCTGGGGTCCCATCCTGCCTGGCCCCATCCATGCAGTGATCCCAGGGGTGAGCCCCCTCCCAGAGGATCGCAGGGTTTGTAAGAATGGAAAACAGGCTTAGTGGTTAGCATGGGGTGGACAGATTGGAGAGTCAGGACTCCTGGGTTCTAGTCCTGGCACTGGGAGGGGAGGGGTGTCTAGTGGTTAGAGGGGGTCAGGAGGGATTAAGACTCCTAGATTCTATTCCCAGCTCTGCCAGCGATTGCTGTGAGGCCCTGGGCAAGCCACCGCCCCACTCCGTGCCTCAGTTTCCCCATCTGTAAAAACAGGGGTTAAGGATCCTCTCCTTCCTTGGCCACACACTTTGAGGGCCGCGGGTGATATGAGCGAGTTATGACAATAATCTCCAGGCCCAGGCAGCCAACGCTCCCCTCCTCCCCGAGCAGCTTCAGTGAAGCGTGCGAGCGGCGGCCGGCTCGGCAGCAAAGCAGGGCGCGGCGAGGGGAACGGCCCAGCGCAGCGAGGTCTGGCCAGTGTCTTTACACCAGCTCCGTCGGCCCCGCTGGCTGGGCTAGGACAGGCCCCAGGCAGGTCTCCGGGTCTCCCAGGCCCCTGGCGCTGCAGACAGCCCAGCCCTGCGCTGCTCTGGAAGGGGTTTGTTGTAAACAAGCAGCGCACAAGGCTGGCGGTTAGAGGCGGGGGCTCTAACCATGGGTTCTATCCAGGAGGAGGGCAAGGCTGGGAGGCAGGATTCCTGTGTTCTTGTCCCAGTTCAGGGAGGGGAGTGAGATCTAGTGGTTGGGGGGGAGGGTGTAATCAGGACTCCTGGGTTCTATTCCCAGGTCTGCCACTAAACCCCCGTGTCCACAATTCATGTCACTGCTCCATAGCTCAACATCCACGCCCACCTCACCCCGACACCTTTCCAGCACTGCTGGAAACATCAGGATCAGCTTGGCAGCCTGCATCCTTCCCCCTTGTGCTGAGGTAAACTGAGGCAGAGAAAGATGAAGAGAAGAGATGCTCCCCAAGTTCACCCAGGGCGGAGCCAGGCATTCTGCTCAACCGGTCTCCTCACACAGAAGCAGGGGCGCACAGGATGAAACTGGGGAGGGAAAACTCAGTGGTTTGAGCATTGGCCTGCTAACCCAGGGTTGTGAGTTCAATCCTTGAGGGGGCCACTTAGGGATCTGGGGCAAAAATCAGTACTTGGTCCTGCTAGTGAAGGCAGGGGGCTGGACTCCATGACCCTTCAGGGTCCCTTCCAGCTCTATGAGAGAGGTGTAGCTCCATATATGAAAGGCAGCACATTTAAATCCAACCAAAGGAATTATGAACAGCACCACTGGCCTGTGGGACTCCCTGCCACCAGATCTCAGTGAGGCCAAGAGCGTAGCAGGATGCAAAACAAAGGCGCAGCCACTTATCCAGACAATGAGAATATCCACAAATATGAGGAGCTGCTCTGGTGTCATTGCATCACAACCACATGCTCCGACACCCACGGTCTCTTTTCTCACTAGGTGTCGCTCGCGTGACCTCGGGTACCACAACAAAACCCAGGCCCAGCTGCCAAACGCGCAGGGGCGACGGGGAGCACACAGAACCCCGTGGTGGGCCAGGCCAAAGCAATCTCGCTGGCGCAGCAGCTGTCAGGGAGTGGGAACATCATCTGCTGTTGGCAGCAGACGGCTCTTGCTCGTCTCCTGCCTTTGTCGGCAGTCACTATGCAGAAGAGCGCATTTCGAGCTGCAATCTGCACTGCATGCGGAGACCTGCGGACAAAGGATGGTCATTGCACGACACGGGCCAGCTGCCGAATGTGATTTTCTTCCTTCGCGCTGCCAGGGACAAACCCTCCCAACGCCTGGTCAATTCCAACTCCAGCTCCCACACTCCCAGCCCCCTGATCTGCTGACGGACACGCCGGAGCGGGGGGAGCCATCCTTCCCCATGGAGTGGGGGCGACTGGACAGCCTGGGTGCCGGCTGAGAGAGACAGGAAGGTTTTGCACAGGCAGGAGCACCAGCACGGGACTCAGAAGACTTGCGCTATTGGCTTCCCGTGTGACACGTGGGGGGATGTCATTTTGGGCCCCACCCCTAAAGGCGCAGCACTGACAGTGGGGGGGAGGTTCCCCAAAGGGACCAAAATAAAGGTCAGATTTTCATGCAAAATCCATCAAAAATCCAGCCCATTATCCCACTGGGTCTCAGCTGTACACTGCGGAAAATGACCCTTCTTTTATGACGATGATTATTAATGTATTTGTACTTATAGGGCCTCATCGCGCTAGGTGCTGCACAAACACAGAACTAAGAGACAGTCCTATTGTCTGTCTTCTCTAGTTAGACTGGGAGCTCTTGAGGGTAAGGACTGGCTCTCACTGTCTGGACGCCGCCCGGTGCAACAGGGCCCTGATCTCAGTTGGGGTCTGGGCAGCGTCCGGTGCGACGGGGCCCTGATCTCAGTTGGGGTCTGGGCAGCGCCTGGCGCGACGGGGCCCTGATCTCGGCCAGGGTCTGGGCAGCATCCGGTGCGACGGGGCCCTGATCTCAGTTGGGGTCTGGGCAGCGCCTGGCGCGACGGGGCCCTGATCTCAGTTGGGGTCTGGGCAGCGCCTGGCGCGACGGGGCCCTGATCTCGGCCGGGGTCTGGGGGGCGCCCGGCATGACGGGGCCCTGATCTCAGCCAGGGCCTGGGCGGCGTCGGGTGCAACGGGGCCCTGATCTCAGCCGGGGTCTGGGCGGCGCCCAGCGCGACGGGGCCCTCTTGGTTGGGGTCTGGGCGGCGCCTGGTGCGACGGGGCCCTGATCTTGGCCGGGGTCTGGGCAGCGTCCGGCATGACGGGGCCCTGATCTCAGCCAGGGCCTGGATGGTGCCCGGTGCAACAGGGCCCTGATCTCAGCCAGGGTCTGGGCGGCGCCCGGAGCGACGGGGCCCTGATCTCAGCCAGGGCCTGGATGGTGCCCGGTGCAACAGGGCCCTGATCTCAGCCAGGGTCTGGGCGGAGCCTGGCGCGACAGGGCCCTGATCTCGGCCAGGGTCTGCGCGGCGCCCGGAGCGACGGGGCCCTGATCTCAGCCGGGGCCTGGGCGGCGCCCGGTGCAACAGGGCCCTGATCTCAGCCAGGGCCTGGGCGGCGCCCGGAGCGACGGGGCCCTGATCTCGGCTGGGGCGATAGGGTTCCTTTTCCAGGAGATGGGCTCAGCTTTCAGAAGTCTGGACAACACTGGGCTCTGTGCAGCTCTCACATAGAAAAAGAAACCGAAATCTCTTCCGTATGGTGGGCAAAGTGACTCTGTTTCAGGTCTCCGGCCTTGTGTATTTCAAAGAGTAAGTGCCCAGAAGGCCTCCAGCAAAGTGATGTATTATTTACATGATGGGGGTTATTGCTTCATTTAAAGACAGAGGAGCTGCCACGCTGGGGCAGACCAAAGCTCCATCCAGCCCAGTATCCTGTCTCCAACAGTGGCCAAAGCCAGAGCCTCCGGAGGACTGTGTCGAACAGGGAAGCGCGAGGGATCCATGTAAGAATAAAAGAACGGCCGTACTGGGTCAGACCAAAGCTGCATCCAGCCCAGTATCCTGTCCTTCAACAGTAGCCAATGCCCGGTGCCCCGGGGATTAGGGCCCCGTCGCGCCGGGCGCCGCCCAGACCCCAACCAAGATCAGGGCCCCGTCAGGCCGCGTGCTGTACAGACACATAGTAACAGACAATCCCTGTCCCAAAGAGCTCACACTCTAATTAGACAAGGGCGGGTGGGGAAACTGAGGCACAGAGCAGGGAAGCGATTGGCCCACGCTCAGGGGCAGAGTCAGGAACAGATGCCAGGTTTCCCAGGAGACCACGGGACCCCCTCCCCGCCAGCAGGAGCTGTAGAACCGAAATGTCTCAGGTCGGATACTGACAAAATTTTGCCAACTTCAGAGTCCCCCCCGGAGGCACGTGCTCCAAACGAGACGAGGCGCATTCGCTGAGCAAACGCAGGCTTCGCCTTTCCCCCCGCGACTCCCCGGCAGCCGGGGGTTGTCCCCGGCAACGGCCGCTCTGCGGCAATTAGCAGGGACCGCTGGACTGCTAATCCCGAGGAAAAGGGAATTGCAACCAGCACCGCGCCCGGCAGCGTGTGCAGCTACTGCGCCCTGCCAGCGCCGCTGGAACCCCGCCACCCGCGCCCGCCCCTCCCATAGCAACGCCGCCGTTCCCATAGCAATGAGAGACGGGGACAGGCTATAAAAAGGCGACAAACGAAGGAATGTGAAAATAGAAACCCCGACGGGGTTCTAGCCGCTGACACCTCTCCCTCCCCGTGGGCCCGGGGCTCGCCCCCGGCACGGTCACCCCCGAGCTGCCATGGATTTATCCTCACAGCACCCCAGGGCCTGACCCCCGGCTGGCGTCAATCAGCCAGCGCCACACGGCAGTTCATGGGGCCAGACCCCCGGCTGGTGTCAATCAGCCAGCGCCACATGGCAGCCCATGGGGCCAGACCCCCGGCTGGTGTCAATCAGTCAGCGCTCCATGGGACCAGACCCCCAGCTGGTGTCAATCAGCCAGTGCTCCATGGGGCCAGACCCCTAGCTGGCGTCAATCAGCCAGCGCCACATGGCAGCCCACGGGGCCAGCCCCACAGCTGCTGTCAATCAGTCAGCGCTCCATAGGGCCAGACCCCCGGCTGGTGTCAATCACCCAGCACCACACGGCAGTCCATGGGGCCTGACCCCTAGCTGGCGTCAATCAGCCAGTGCCACATGGCAGCCCATGGGGCCCGCCCCACGGCTGGTGTCAATCAGCCAGCTCTCCATGGGACCAGATCCCCAGCTGGTGTCAATCAGTCAGCCCCACATGGCAGTCCATGGGGCCAGACCCCCAGCTGGCGTCAATCAGCCAGCACCACACGGCAGTCCATGGGGCCAGATCCCCGGCTGGTGTCAATCAGCCAGCCCCACATGGCAGTCCATGGGGCCAGATCCCTGGCTGGTGTCAATCAGCCAGCGCCACATGGCAGTCCATGGGGCCTGACCCCTAGCTGGCGTCAATCAGCCAGTGCCACATGGCAGCCCATGGGGCCCGCCCCACGGCTGGTGTCAATCAGCCAGCTCTCCATGGGGCCAGACCCCCAGCTGGCGTCAATCAGCCAGCACCACACGGCAGTCCATGGGGCCAGATCCCCGGCTGGTGTCAATCAGTCAGCGCCACATGTCAGTCCATGGGGCAGACCCCCAGCTGGCGTCAATCAGCCAGCGCCATATGGCAGTCCATGGGACCAGACCCCTGGCTGGCGTCAATCAGCCAGCTCTCCATGGGACCAGACCCCCGGCTGGTGTCAATCAGCCAGCCCCACATGGCAGTCCATGGGGCCAGATCCCTGGCTGGTGTCAATCAGCCAGCGCCACATGGCAGTCCATGGGGCCAGATCCCCGGCTGGTGTCAATCAGCCAGCACCACACGGCAGTCCATGGGGCCAGATCCCCGGCTGGTGTCAATCAGTCAGCGCCACATGGCAGTCCATGGGGCCAGACCCCCAGCTGGCGTCAATCAGCCAGCGCCACATGGCAGTCCATGGGGCCAGACCCCCGGCTGGTGTCGATCACCCAAGGCTCCATTGGAGTGGACGAAGCTTTCACAGAATATCAGGGATGGAAGGGACCTCAGGAGGTATCCAACCCCCTGCTCAAAGCAGGGCCAATCCCCAGACAGATTTTTGCCCCAGATCCCTAAATGGCCCCCTCAAGGATTGAACTCACAACCTGGGTTTAGCAGGCCAGTGCTCAAACCACTGAGCTATCCCTCCCCGCAAGCTTTGCCCACTGACACCAGCTGCAGATTTGGCCCGGGGCCCCTCTCGCCGCAGGTGGCTTCCCCCGAAAGCCCAGACGGGGGCTGCCCGGTGCGTCCCGGGGCCGCCTGGGGAAACGTGGCTCCAAGCCCCTAGCTGTGCCAGGCTGGGAAAGCAGGCGCCTCTGTCTCCAGCGCCAACATGCCTGTAATTAATTTAATAGCCTCATTACCAGCGCCGGGGTGAAACATCAATTAAACAGTCCAGGAGGCTCATTCTGCGACAATGGGATTGTATTTGTTTCCCCCACTTTGGATTGGCGGGTTCCTGGCTTTTTATAGACGCTTTAATCAGGCTTTATAACTCACACAAAAGGTCCCGCTCGCAAGGCCTCAGCGTCCAACAGGGACGTCAGACGCTCCCCGATCAGGCCGGACTCTCTGCACCACGAGCCCTCTGCTCGGGGCTAGGGCTGGGGCTGGGGGAGGGATGAGCTGCATCTGGTCCCACGCAGGGGGTGGGGATCCTGGAAAGCCCTGGAGTGGGGCCACGGGCTGGCACCCCGGAGAGCTGGGTCCAATGCCCAGCTGGGCCAGTCTTTGGACTGAAGCCAGGACTGGACGACAGGGAAAGGATCACTCGATAACTGCCCCGTTCTGTTCGTTCCCTCAGAAGCACCTGGCACTGTCAGGGACAGGACACGGGGCTAGATGGGCCATTGGTCTCACCCACTAATGCCGTTCTTAGGAAAAGTCCCCTGTGTGACCTTGGACACGTCACTTCATCTCCCTGGGCCTCAGTTTCCCCTTGTAACACCAGGGTAATAATTCTCTCTTGTCGATTTAGATTTGAGGTTCCCGGGGGCAGGGGCTGCGTCTCGCCGTGTATCCATGCAGTGCCTGGCACAGTTCGGGCTCTGATCTCAGCTGAGGGGGACTAGGTAGTAAAAGCCACAAGTCACTGTGTGGGTGAGCGCAGGGGCTGCAGAGTTTAAGGAAGGTGTTGGGGGCAGTTCCTGTGATCTGGTTCCCGCCTGTAGCTTTAATGTGGCAAGATAATAATTCCCTGGGACTGCACCTCCCTGTCCTACAGGGAGAGCGCGCCATCGATTAACAGCTGCTCTGGGCTCCATCTGAGACACCAGGGATTCAAACATCCATTGCCCTGAACATCGCCAAAGCACGTGTATCTGGGGCGGGGGGATCAGCGTCGCCGCAGGAAACCCAGTTCCTACCGGAGATCAATAGCCGGTCTCAGACTTGTGCACCATGTTGGACCACATCTTAACAGAGAGATCACCGACCCACCCAGTCTCCTTGCCAGCGTGAATCCACAACGACCTGTGAGCCACCAGAGATGGGGCTGAGAACCATCAAACTACTGCACGCAGCTGGGAACCTCCAGCTCACCGCATCAGCTGAGAACCGACAACTCACTGTGTCAGCTAAGAATCAACAACTCATTGCCTATAACTGGGAACCACCAGCAGCTTCCCCTTTGAGAGCTATTGTCTCAGACTCTGTGCAGACCTAGGCAGATGTTGATGCACCCCACCACCATCAGCTGTCTCAGGCTCTCTGCAAAGTCAGGCAGCATCACTGCAGCTGTTACTCCTGGGTCACATTTTCAATCTTTTCTCCACAAACTTGAGGGTTAGAAATGTATTTGTTTAATGACCGTCAAGTGCCTGCCATAATCACATGGCTGCAGGAGCCAGGGCACCAGACACCAGTATAATGACCGTACATTAACCCAGCCCTGCCTCTATTTGTCTGAGACTGTAGCTGTGAGTGGGGGAGCGGCCCCAAGTGTAACTGATGCAGGGATGTCTGCCTGAGTCTGCAGAGAGCCTGCGACAACAGCAATGTCAATAGATTGTGGGTTCCTTGGAGCAGGGACAGTCTTCCTTCAGTGTTTGGAAAGTGCGTGGCACATGAAATATAATCAGTCGTGATAATAATAACCATTGCTACCACTATGGACTAGTTAGTAAGTACAATCAGTATCGCCATGGTTACCTTACTTCTTCTGTAGCAACACACAGCCAGAATCTGCCAGGCTTGCTCATGCTGAGAGTTACTTTTCCTCCTCAACTAGGGTCACTCATCTCCTTGGGAAGACTCAAGAACTAACGAACCACTTGTTCTGGAGTAGGGGTTGTAGAATGTGACTCGTAATGAGCCCCCGATTTCTCCTGATTTGCGGCACATGCCCCACTACGATGGACCAGTGGAACTCAATGCCACAGGATGTCAACAAGGTCATTAAAAGTGGCTGTGGATTTGAGGATGCCATAACTGTTGGGTGGGCAGGCTGAGATGCCTTAAAGAGGTCTGATTGTCCAAGGGTGGGCACCTAGCATGGCCTGGAAATCTTGACTGGTTTATATTATAATCATAGTCTTTATAAGCACTTGTCATCAGTAGATTGCAAAGCACTTTCAAAGGAGGGGGATATCATTATCCCCATTTTACAGAGAGGAGAACTGAGGCCCAGAGAAGGGAAAGGACTCGCCCAAGCAGGCCAGTGCTGGAACCCACATCTCAATCCACTCCTCTAACCACTAGGCCACACGTAAATCAAACGATGGGATAGCCAGCCCCGCTTCCAAGGCAGGTCCCCCCCTGACCTGTGATCCTTTTAGAGATCAGCCCATGCGCTGAAGCAAGGGGGTTTATAGCCCTGCCAAACCTCTGGGTTGGGTTGGTTTTTGGAATATTTACTGTTCTGGTTCTGGATTTCCTTGTTACCCATACAAACATCAAACCCTTGTTCTCAGACCTGCTAAGCTCTCACACCACGATTTTCACAAGGGACTAGTGAAAAGACACACGCTCAGGAGCCAGATACTCGGACTAGCCCTGGTCTTTTGCGGGACAGAGGCCAAAGAGTCAGGAGCGAATGATACTGACAGACCGACAGCAGCGCTTGGTGCCTCAGGAACAGCAAACACGACGCGTCGTCATCTCTCCCTCTTCCTCTCTAAAGACCTTGCCGGAGATGGAACATCCTGAACTGGCCCAGCTAGTCGTGAATATTCACGTTTCATTGGGTTTGAAAGTGTGCTCTCAAAGCCGGAGTAGAACTTGCTGGTGTATTTACAGAGTAGAGCGGGTCGTGTCCCCTGCATGTTGCGCCAGTTGTGATACAGCCTGCTGCTGGCTTCTTTTTCCTCCAGGTTGGTGGTAGGTGCCGGCCTTGTAGCCCTGGAAGCAGACAGGGGAATGCAGCAGCGTGAGGTTCCTGCGTGCCACTAGTGCCTCCTGTCGCACGGGGACGCAAGAGGACACGCCTAGACAAGCAGTCACTGCAGGGAGTGAAGCTGGGATCGCTGGATCAAAGAGCACGAGGCACCAGTGCCTGGCCAAAATATCCCGGTTTCTACAGCTCAACGGCTGGAGTGGACTCATAAACCTCCGCCAGCCACCAGAGACGGACAGAGAGGCACGCGGTGTGAATGCAGTTTACGCACGCCCCCCTGGCCGGGGAAAGATCCCTGTTCCTGGATTAAAACATTCCCAGGGCTGCAGACTCGACCACGATGCTGGGTAAGTTGTTCCAGTGGGTAGCTCCCCTCCTTGTTAAAAATGGACACCTTTCCATCTGAATTTGTCTAGCTTTCCAACTATACCTATAAAATGATGGGGTCTAAATTAGCTGTTATCACTCAAGAAAGAGATCTTGGAATGATTGTGGAGAGTTCGCTGAAAACATCCACTCAGTGAGCAGCGGCAGTCAGAAAAGCGAACAGAACGTTGGGAATCGCTAAGAAAGGGAGAGATAATGAGAAACAAAATATCATGTTGCCTCTGTGTAAATCCATGGCATGCCCACATCTTGAATACTGCGTACAGATGTCGCTTCATCTCAAAAAAGATAGATTGGAATTGGAAAAGGTTCAGAAAAGGGCAACAAAAATGAGTAGGGGTATGGAACGGCTGCCATATGAGGAGAGATTAATAAGCCTGGGACTTCTCAACTTGGAAAAGAGACGACTAAGGGGGGATATGCTAGAGGTCTATAAAATCATGACTGGTGTGGAGAAAGCCAATAAGGAAGTGTTGTTTACTTCTTCTTGTAACACAAGAACTAGGGGTCACCCAATGAAATCAATAGGCAGCAGGTTTAAAACAAACCAAAGGAAGTATTTTTTCACACAATGCACAGTTAACCTGTGGAACCCCTTGCCAGAGGATGTTGTGAAGGCCAAGACCATAACGGGGTTCAAAAAAGAACTAGATAAATTCATGGAGGACAGGTTCATCAATGGCTATTAGCCAGGATGGGCAGGAATGGTGTCCCTGGCCTCTGTTTGCCAGAAGCTGGGAATGGGTGACAGGGGATGGATCACTTGGTGATTCCCTGTTCTGTTCACTCCCTCTGGGGTACCTGGCATTGGCCACTGTCGGTAGACAGGATACTGGGTTAGATGGACCTTTGGTCTGACCCAGTACGGCCACTCTTATGTTCTTCAACTTCCGGCCCCTGGGACCATTAGACCTGCTAGATCGAAGAGGCCATGATCAAATCTTGACAGGCCTGAGTTCAAGTCACCTGCTTCCTGGGTCACCCTGGCCAAGTCTCTTCCCTGCCTCAGAAGCGGTTGGAAGCATAAATACGGTAACAGTTGAGGGCTGCTCAGATCCTGGGGGAACGTGGGCCACTGAAGTAGCTTTGATCAGTGGGGAACAGCTTCCTGGGGGGATGCTCTATTCTGAAATGAGAGTGACTTGATTCTGGAGTAATTACTCCCATCACCAAGCTCTGATAACGGAGTGTCCACATTGAGGAGTTATTCTGGATTAGCATAGCCGCTCAATTTCCCCCATGTAGACGAGCCACAAGTGTTTGAAGTCTGGCACCCCTGCGTCACCAGCCACCCCGGCCATTCGCTCTGTTTGAGCTAGGCAAACTGAAGTGCAGAGGGAGGGGAGCGACTGGCCAAGGTCACGTGTGGCAAAGGCAGGAGTGGAACCCAGATCTCTCGGAGCCCGGGGTCTTAACCACAAGGTTGTGCTTTTTGATCCCCAGACGTTTCAAAACAACAGCAAGTGGGAGGGAGGCCTGGAGGGTTCCTGCAGCGATTTATTGTAGGAGCTACATTTTTAATGCACACTTTGCAGGGGGGAGAGGAAACATGTCTCCCTGACAGCTGTTCCTTGTTCGAGCCAGCAGGGGGTGCAAGTGTACATCAATTGATGCTCCAAGGAGGCCAGGCATCCTAATGGTCAGAGCAGGGGACCTGCTTCTTCATTGTCCTGCACCTTGTGCAACCATTTACCTGGGGACAAAATACTCCCAGAGGAACTGGTAGCTTTGGCCCCTCACTCTGCACAGACTCAGGGCCCAGAGGCCCTGGACTTTTGTAGGGAGTTGCTTATAGCAGAGGACCAGGAATCAAAGCCCCTTGCTACCATTTCTGGCTACGAGAGGGACTGATATCTAGTGGTTAGAGCAGGGGGCTCCTGGGTTTTAGCATCAGGTCTGGAAGTGTTTTCTAGGAGTTAAAGCAAGGGAGGGTTTGGGGCGATATCCCCAATTCAGTAACGAAATAAGCCCTTTTCGGAGCCCGGTCACTCTGAAAATCAGCCAGTGCTCAGTCCATTATTCACGGTCCCACAAACGGTTCCTCAGCACCCGAGGAGAGAGAGAGAGAGAGAGAGAGAGAGAGCGTTGCCCCCTTGACTAGCTCTGCTTGGGCTCAAATGCCATCAGATCACCGGTGGATCCTTCAGCTCGTCCTGATTGGGGCACAACTGCCGACTGCCGTGACCGTCCGGGTGGAAAGCTGAGTTGGAGCTCAGTCTCCAGAGCAGCCTCCGGTTAGCCTGGGGGAAGCCAGGCTGGGGCGAAGGCTTAGGCTGGGAAACCTTTAGCCTATTTGGATCGGACAGCTGGGCGCCAAACCAGGGCCACATGTCGAGTCCTTTCCCCAAGGGCCTAACCCTGGGGATTTGCTCTGGACAAACGCTCTTGGTCTTTGGTGGGAATTCGACCTGTGTGAGGCCACCAGGCTGGCACTGGCTGACCTGACAGCATTTCTCCAAGTCCCAAGGAGCAACTCTACCCTGGGTGGGCACTGAGCTAGGTGGGATTAATGGGGCTAAATTCCATGATGGGTGGGAGGGGTAAATGAAAGCCAAATTTGGCCTCGTGCGCCGGCTGCTTCTCCCTTCCCTGGTGCGTTTCAAGAGGCACGTGGGTAAAGCAGGGCGGGATCCCCACCCGTGGGAGGGGGCCACAGCTGGGGGGGGGAGGGAACCCGCCTTTGAGCCGAGGGAGTATTACTGTGCCAGGGCAGCCTCTGTTGAAAAGAGACCAGCTGCAGTGCTAACCTAGGTGTGATTAAAGGAAAATAGGGGAGGAACCGGGATTAACGCACAAAAGCCAGCTGCACTAGATACAGCCAGGGCCAGGGACTGGAACCTGACCTACGCCTGCCACCCCTTCCCCCTGCCCAGCCCTGCTCGCTTGGGTTACTGGGCTGGCTGCCGAGGTAACTGAGCGAAATTCCCTGGCTGTGCTATGTAGGGCAGCCTGGACGATCCAGTGGTCCTGGCTGGCTTCCTAAGCTACGAAGTCCGTTGCAAGCAGCTCTGCACCTTGTGGAATGATCTGCACCAGCCCCCTTGGGACAGGAGCAATCGTGTTCCACCCTCACTGCGCACTGGTCTAAGGGGCTATGCAGCAGGGAGCGGGGGCAGATTCGGGCCCCCAGCAAAAGCTGGCACCGATGGAAGCAGGAGCCATGCTGGAGAGGAAGCAGAGGAGAATCCCCATGCTCAGGGAGGAGGGGGAGAAGATACAGGGAGGCAAAGCTCACTCCAAGATGTGGGGATGGGTCCTCAGCGAGAGGGACTGCACCCACCACCCCCAAATCTCAAAGCACGAGAGGCTGAGCTGACAGATCCAGCTCCCACAGCTCCTAGGCTGCAGCAGAGCCATGCTGGGGGACAAAGAGTCCCACCACTGCAGCCAGGGGCACAGGGGAGGAAGTAGTTTGATCTTGACAGTGCCTCTTTCAAACCATGCCCCTGCCTCGCTGCAGCCCAATTACAGCCTGACCTCAGGGCTCGAGGCTAACGAGGGTTCATATAATGACCGGTCAGTACAGGAACCTTTCCCTACAGCCCTTGGGCCAGTGCTGGTTTATGAAGGTTAAGAGGTGACTTATCCCTGGCTGTGAGTACCTAGACGGGGAACAGAGATGTGATAACCGAGGGCTCTTCCATCTACCAGGGGAAGGATCCAATGGCTGGAAGCTGAAAGTAGCTGAATTCAGACTGGAAATCAGTGCAAACGGTTAGCAGTGAGGATACGTAAGCTGTGGAACAACCTACCGAAGGCTGAGGGAGAATCCACTTCCTCACTGGGCCTGATTAAATCAAGACGGGCTGATTTCCTCACAGCTCTGCTCTGGTTCAAACAGGAACGAACGCGGGGAAGTCACAGGGCCTGTGTTCTGTCTAGGCCGGCAGAATCCCATTTTATTTCTTGTAATTTTGGCAGAGGATACAGATGTTTATTTCTAAACATTTTTCTGTTTTTATCAATTTAAATTTTCACAGTTGTGCAAAACTACGGATTTAGAGGGTTGTTTTTAGATTTTTCTCTCTCTAAACGCTCACAGTTACAGGAAACTATGCGGGCTGGAGGGGGAAATCAGACAATTATTTAATGGCAGTAGATGCTGAGATTCAAAAAGTAAAGAGCTTTATAACCGTTAAAACACAAATCGCCAACACATTCAAAGTGAATCTCCTTCAGTCAAACCCAGATAAGTTCTCAGGCAGCATTTTTCCATACATTTCTATGATCATGGATGGAAAGAGTTTTCCTCGGTTTTTGTGAGATGGTGAAATCGATGCTTATGGACACCAATAAAAATCTAATTTTCCAAGGTCAGTGATACAGGAGGTTAGACTATATGATCCCAGTGGTCACTCTGGCCTGAGATAAATCTCTCGGAGCGCGGGGTTTCCACCCACAGTGGGAGAGGTTTTCTCTGACACCCACTCTACGGATTCCTGGTAGCGCCAACCATCACCCTAAGGCCTGGCGTCTCCGCTAAAACGCTCTGGCAGAGAAGGACTTGCCCACATGCAGACACCGCCAGACTGACTATTCCAGAGCAGCTTTCCCTGTGGATGACCTAGTCTGGATTAATTCATGTGCTTCCAAAGTGGATTGGGCGATCCTCGGGGGAACAGAGCAGCCACATGGGGGAGCTATTGCAGAATGGCCTATTTCACCACGGCTAGTCCAGTCGCTTTCCCTGTGTAGACAAAACCTGCCACTAAGAATCAGGTCCCTCACAACACACTCGAATGCTGAATGTGACCAAGTGGGGAACTGTTTTATTTTTTCGTGGTTTCCCAGTGGGTTGCATGCAGAGGGGGTGGGACTCAGTGTCCCCGGGTGTTACTGGTTTAACGAGGGGAGGGGAGAGGGAGTTTGTTGGGACACAGGACCGGAGAGGGACCCGGGACCCCGGCCGATGGCCTGGAGGATGGAGACCCCAGCGACTGGTGACCTGGCGACCCGCAGACCCAGCTCAGGAGTCACAGCCGGTTCTGGTCAGTGGGGGACAATGGGCTGCGGGAAGAGGACCCCGGTGACCTGACCAGCCGGTTCCAGCCAGAGGAGGGCGGAGAGGAGAGGAGGCCCAGGCAACCCTGTTTACCTGGAGAGAGGACAATGGACAGAGGCAGGACCTGGGGCTGGGGGTCTCGGATGCCCAGCTGGGAAGCAGGGGGGCTCGGGGCTGGAGAGGGGGAGCAGGCAGAGCCCAGCTGGATGCAGGGGAGACTGGGATGTGCTGGGCTGAGGGAGGCCAGGCCTGAGCCCCTGAGAGTTTCCTGTGCTGGGTTCAATGCTCAATAAACCCTCCTGTGTTACGCTGGCTGAGAGTCACTCCGTGCCAGAGAACAGGGTTTGCATCAACCCCTTTGGGGGGTGGAGGCCCTGGGGATCCAGAGCGAGGGGACTCCTTCGGGGGGGGCCCACAGCAGATACAGACGTGCTAAGGCTCAGAGAGGTGCAGCTCCAGGAGGTGGGAGGGCCTGACCCCGAGCGAGAGTGGACCCCCAGGAACAGGACTGTCTCACTGAAAGGGGCACCCCCCATGGACCGCATGGGGCCACGAGTGGGCACAATCTGTGAGTCCGTGACAATGAACACTGAGCTCCTTTAATTCCCCGCCCTCGCCCCTTAATCACCCTGGGCTCTGTCCTCCTAGCACCTCCAGTTTGTCTCCAACATGTGTAGGCCAACAAGGACACCGCAAGTGAGCAGGGTATTACAGGGGACAGTTACCCCAGAGAAGGAACCAACGCCTCCACACCCCCAAATCACATTGCATCGCATACTCAGATCAAATCCGTGGCCCAGCGTCCCACCGTGAGTCACTAACACACACGTCCAAACCCCGACATTGTCTGTTCCGCTGCAGAGGACCCTCCGGTCCCAAATCCATCCCTGGCGTAACTCCAGAGAAGCCAGCGGATGGATTTCACCCAGCAGCAGCATCCGATTCCTTTCCTGGTTCCACTAACTCAAGATAACCCTGTTCCCAACACAGAGCAAGCCAGATGCCAATCAGCAAAACAGGCGCTGGCGAAGTGGCTGATGAAACATTAGCTGCCGATGAAATCCAAGTATGAAAACGTTGCAAGGAACTGGCTGTGTGTGCGAGTCGCACATATTACAGGCGCACAGAATTCAGGGCTTTACCACGCACGTGAACCCAGGTCATTATATTACACACACGTCCATAAACCCAGTTCTTTATAATACAAACACATCCACAAACCCAGTTCTCGACACTATTATATTGTGTACGCGTAGATTCACATATACAGCACCACAGGAAGCAGGACAGCTCAGATGTGCACCACAAACCCCATGCTGCTAACAACACCCCGAACCAGTCTCCTTGGGCTCAGGTGGTGGGGCCGGGGCTTTTAGAGCTGTTCCCGCTGGCACTGGGCTTTTCAACAGGCCGTGGGATGTCAGTGGCCACAGATTTGCTACCATACTTTGGGGGACACAGGGGGAAGATGGTGGGTTGATTTCTTCTGGAGACAGCTCGAATCACTACATGCAATTGCACAGAAAAGGCTCCTACTCTCCAAAGCACATCTGCCCCGATTCCAGCTGTACAGATCCACACGCAGCATGCTGAGCAGCGAAGGCTCGCTGGCAGGGGGGCCGTCGAGAGAAGTTTCCCACAATCTTTACCTCAAGGGACCAAATGCATCGCTGGTGTAAGCCCACTGGTGTCAGTGGGGGCCAGATCCCCCACTGGCATAAAGTGGCATCGCTCCCTCGGCAGCAATGGATCCTTTGGACCCTATCTGTGGCTTCTAACCCATGATGTTAATCAGCTGTTGCTTTACTGAGGTCAATGGGGCCAGAACCCCAGCGGCTGTAAATCAGTGCCACGCTGCTGAAGTCAACACAGCTGAGCCAATTTACCCCATGATTTGGCCAATGGCTCTAAACTATAAGCCCCTACATGAGTGAAAAAGCCCTTTAGCTGTTACGACCGAGTGACAGGTACAGGGTGCCCCTCCAACGCATTTCCAGCTCCTTCCTTTCCGGTCTCCAGGGCGTGGGAAAAAGCTGGTCTCTCTCCCCAGGCTTTGGAGGGGAGGAGGAATATGCTTCTGTTTCAATTCCAGGCAACTCTCTGTGCTAAGGTGGGTAATACTTTTTCCCTAGTGATGTGGATGTACTTTCAGAGAGAGTCAAGGCCATTTCAAATAAATACACAGGCTCAAGCTTGGCTCATTCCTCCCAGATGTGCTGCCATCTCCAGCAGCACCCACCGGCCCCAGCCGAGATCAGGGCCCCATCGTGCCAGGTGCTGTACAGACGGAGCGAGCCCGCATGCCATGGAAGAAACAGCCTTGAAAATGGGATTTCAGCCTGCTCCTGCCGTGTTACCAAAGGAGAATCTCATCCAAGTCCCACACACTCCGGGATAATGTTTGGAGACAATGTAACTGCATTCTTAGTCCAGGTTGAAGGTGGCTTCCTAAGGTAAAACCCAGTTTTCAGGCAGCCTAACTTCTACCATGCTGTGAAATGTCACCACCCACTATCTTCCCACAGAGTAAATGATACCACGGGGTCAGATCCTCTGCTAGCACAAATCAGCACAGCGGTGCCACTGAAACCAGCATGACGCTGACTGACATCGGCCCGGGATCTGGCCCCATTGACACCAGTGGTGTGACACCAAGTCACACCCAATGGGGATCTGACGCGATTGACGCTAATGGAGTCAGATCCTTTTCACACCAGCTGGGGGTCTGGCACCACTGACTCCAATGGAGTGATGCTGATTTTGACGCCAGCTGCAGATCTGGTCCCACAGACTCCCTGGCGTGACACCAATTGACACCTGCTGGGGAACTAGCCAGTAGGAAATAATTCAAAGTTATTTCATCTGCTGGGCTGTCCCAGTGCATCTTGCTTTCTATCTTTTGGAGAGTAACCACTGGAGGGTCAGGTCTGCTGCCTACCACACACTCAGCACTTTAATCATCATCCTATTTATTACCACCAGAATTGCTAAAGCATGCGTCGCTGCAGGGCAGGGAAACCCAGCTGATCTCTTCAGCAATGTTTTCAGCTCTAAATCCCTCTCTGGCCCAGTTCAGCCCGGCCCCACTGAAATGGATGGCGCTGCTTTAGGCCAGCGGATTTGGCCCAGCGGATTTGGCCCATGCCATATCAAAAGCGGGTTTCAATGCCTGGAAAATAAAGCCACTTCTGGCAGAACACCTGTCCCCATAAATAATGGGAACGCCGCGTGTCTGCCATGCTGGTCTGCCACATTCATAGCAGCGCCCCTGTTCCAAACACAGGGGCCCCTTCTCCGGGCCAGCGACAGGCATGAAAACATTCATTTCCCAATCCAACGTGGGCGCTGCCATCCCTCTGGCGAATGGGCCACTGGCACTGGGTGGCTCCCTTCGGAGCAGGGCACAGGCTGGACATGGAGCAGGCGGGTAAAGGCACCGGGTGGATCCAGGAGCGGGGGAAGACAATGGAAGTTTACAGGGAAATTTTAAAAAATTGATTCTGATCATTAAAGGGTCGGGAGGAACCGTGGCAGGATCCATCCCAAGCCGGGGGAGAGGGGCATTGTTTTCTGCCGAGGCATCGGTCTCAAATCTAACATGGCACAAGTCGGGGGGGGGGGCAGGTTCTCAGGTGGCGTCAGCTCCCTTTGTGCCAGCTGCAGAATCCGGCCCCCGTGACTGTCAGGAGACACCCCCCGAATGGGGGGAAGCGGTGGGGAAGATGCCAGGGTAACGGGGAGCCAGGGGCATGCAAGCGATCAGCGCAGGCAGAGACACAAGGGGCAGCTGCCCCCCCAGGCGCCCCCCCCCCAGCCAGCAGCGCCCCCCCGCATACCTGGGGGGCTGCTCCTCTCTCCAGCCTGGGGCTGCCCGCGAGCTCCGGCGGCACCAACTCACTGCTCCATCTCGCCGGCTGCGGGCTGCGTGGGGCGGGGGGGCCGCGCCGGGAGAAGCGCCCCCCCGCCCCCGCCCAGCTCCCGCCCCTGCAGCCGCCCGGAGCCCGCCCAGTGGGGGGGGGCGGAGCGCGGGGCGGATCCTGGGGAAAAGGGGGCCTGGGGCGAGCGGGGGGGCTGGGCGGCCAGCGGAGCGGGGGCGATGCCCGGTGGGGGGCGATGCCCAGCACCCAGGGCGCGGCTCCCAGTCCCGGGGAAAGGGGATCTGGGCAGAGAGGAGACCCGGAGCTCCCGAGAATTCAGCACCTCACCAGCCGGGACAGCTCCCAGCTCCCCCCACCAGCCAGTGCGGGACAGCTCCCAGCTCCCGCCCCCCCCAGCCAGTGCGGGACAGCTCCCAGCTCCCCCCCTCCGGCCAGTGCGGGACAGCTCCCAGCTCCCCCCCTCCGGCCAATGCGGGACAGCTCCCAGCTCCCCCCCCCCAGCCAGTGCGGGACAGCTCCCAGCTCCCCCCCTCCCCAATCCAGTGCGGGACAGCTCCCAGCTCCCCCCCCCCAATCCAGTGCGGGACAGCTCCCAGCTCCCCCCCCCGCCAGTGCGGGACAGCTCCCAGCTCCCCCACCCCCCGCCAGTGTGGGGCAGCTCCCAGCTCCCCCCCTCCCCAATCCAGTGCGGGACAGCTCCCAGCTCCCCCCCCCACCCCCAGCCAGTGCGGGACAGCTCCCAGCTCCCCCCCCCAGCCAGTGCGGGACAGCTCCCAGCTCCCCCCCTCCCCAATCCAGTGCGGGACAGCTCCCAGCTCCCCCCCCCAATCCAGTGCGGGACAGCTCCCAGCTCCCCCCCCCCGCCAGTGCGGGACAGCTCCCAGCTCCCCCACCCCCCGCCAGTGTGGGGCAGCTCCCAGCTCCCCCCCTCCCCAATCCAGTGCGGGACAGCTCCCAGCTCCCCCCCACCCCCAGCCAGTGCGGGACAGCTCCCAGCTCCCCCCCCCAGCCAGTGCGGGACAGCTCCCAGCTCCCCCCCCCCCCGCCAATGCGGGACAGCTCCCAGCTTCCCCCCCCAGCCAGTGCGGGACAGCTCCCAGCTCCCCCCCCCCCCCGCCAATGCGGGACAGCTCCCAGCTTCCCCCCCCCCGCCAGTGCGGGACAGCTCCCAGCCCTCCCCCCCCCGCCAGTGTGGGACAGCTCCCAGCTCCCCCCCTCCCCAATCCAGTGCGGGACAGCTCCCAGCTCCCCCTCTCCCCAATCCAGTGCGGGACAGCTCCCAGCTCCCCTCCGCCAGTGCGGGACAGCTCCCAGCTCCCCCCCCCCAGCCAGTGCGGGACAGCTCCCAGCTCCCCCCTCCCCAATCCAGTGCGGGACAGCTCCCAGCTCCCCCCCCCAGCCAGTGCGGCACAGCTCCCAGCTCCCCCCCCCCAGCCAGTGCGGGACAGCTCCCAGCTCCCCCCCACATCCAGTGCGGGACAGCTCCCAGCTCCCCCCCCCCGGCCAGTGTGGGACAGCTCCCCCCCACCCCGCCAGTGCGGGACAGCTCCCAGCTCCCCCCCATCCAGTGCGGAGCAGCTCCCCCCCACCCCGCCAGTGCGGGACAGCTCCCAGCCCCCCCATCCAGTGCGGGACAGCTCCCAGCTCCCCTCCATCCAGTGCGGAGCAGCTCCCCCCCACCCTGCCAGTGCAGGACAGCTCCCAGCTCACCCCCCAATCCAGTATGGAGCAGCTCCCCCCCCCCACCAGTGCAGGGCAGCTCCCAGCTCCCCCCTCCCCCCGCCATTGCGAACAGCTCCCAGCTCCCGCCACGCCAGTGCGGGACAGCTCCTCCCCCCACCCCGCAGCAGAGCAGGAAGCTCCCCAGCGCTCAAGCTCCAAGGCACCCAGCAAACCCCCCTTCCCCTGGAGCTGGGGACAATTCCAGTTCAAGTTTGCCAGCGTCCCTAGCCAGGCCATGAGGGGCAGGAGAGAACCCGGCTCCCTGGGCAGCACCCCAGCTCTAGCCCCACTGAGGCAAGGCTCTGCATTCAAAGCAAAGACCCACCCCCCACGCCCTAAGACAAGCCTGGGGCGGGGGGTGGAGACTAGTTCATGCATTTGCCCTCTGTGTGGCTATCTCCAAACCCACTGGCACCTGAACGCTCCCGCCGAGATCAGGGCCCCACGGGGCCTGGCGCTGCACACAGGTGGCATGAGACAGCCCCCCTTGAGGAACTCTCTGTGTAAATAGATGAAGCGTCGGGAAGGGAAACTGAGGCACAGAGAGGGAACGGGACTTGCCCAAGTAGGAGTAGAACCCAGGTCTCCTTGTCCAGTGCTTTACCGAATAGGCCACACTGCTTATAACCCTGGAGCACCACAGAAATTATTTAGGGCTGGGATGTTCAAATGCACCTAGGGAGGGGGTGAAATTTCCAAAGGTGCCACCACCTTCCCTCCTCTACATTTGCTTGAATACCTGGTGACTTGTCTCCATCCCCACCCTGCCTCTGATCGCTGGCTTTGCTGTCGCTCTCTGCAGCGGGTGGGGGTGGGGGAACAACAGCAGAGGCCACTTCTAGAGGTTGTTGGGGGAAATGCTCCCAAACCCCCAACTTCCTTTGGTTTCCCGGCCATACAACAATCCCCCTCATGAATATGCAAAGTGCCCAGAGTTCATTGGTTCCAGACACTGCATAGGTCAAGCAGGGGAGCAGGGAGAAGAATGCCAGAGCCAATCGGCTCTGAGCAAACTGCATATTTATTACCTACCAACGGTGAGAGGGGTGATTAAACTGAAACCTTCCCATTTAAAAGAAAAAATCCTCTTGGGTAATGGGTCCATCCAGGAAAGCTTAAGGGGACAAATCTCCTTAAAAGAACAGGCCCATTTCCATGTGACTGTACGAAACCAGCTGGGAGAGAAATTCCATTTAAACACCACCCTGCTTGATTTATTTTTAGCGCAGTTTTCTATACAGGCATCTTGCTAACTTCCTGCACGGTTGCCTATGGAGAGAGGAAATTAAGATCTTTCGCCAGTTCCTAACGGCGGCTGCCTTTCGTTTTCCAGGTGCACTACAGAACTCAGCTTAAAATACACAAAACTCTTCCAACTTGGCTGCTGAGACGAGAACGGGGGTGGTGGGGTGGGAAGCAAGAGAATTCAGTGCTGGTAAGAGTCACTGACTGACAGCAACTCGTACATGGCTGATAGTTATTCTAACGAAGGCCAGGCCGCTGTATGAGACACAGTCCTTGGCCTATGAAACTCGCAGTCCAGCTAGACGAGACTATCTCAGGGGAGAAGAAAGGAGGGGTGATTCACCCCATTTCACAGATGGGGAGACTGAGGCCCAGAGAAGCTAAATGACTTACCCAAGCTCACACAGGGAGTCCCTGCCCCAAAAGGCTTCCACTGTAAGCCAGGCAAAGAGGGAAAAGAAAAGGCACCGAGATGGGGCATGGGCACCCGCAGCAAAGGCAAAGAACAGAACCAGATTTTCCAGTCCACTACTCAGCCTGCTCTGGCCTGCACCAGAATTCATCCTGATGTTAAAGCAGTAAATCAGGGGTAGGCAACCTATGGCACTTGTGCCAAAGGCAGCACGTGAGTTGATTTTCAGTGGTACTCACACTGCCCGGGTCCTGGCCACCGGTCCAGGGGTGGGGGCTCTGCATTTTAATTTGATTTTAAATGAAGCTTCTTAAACATTTTAAAACCCTTATTTACTTTACAGACAATAATAGTTTAGTTCTATATTACAGACGTATAAAAAGAGACCAAAAACACTAGCATGTATTGCTGACACACGAAACCTTAAATCAGAGTGAATGAATGAATACTCGGCACCCCACTGCTGAAAGGTTGCCGACCACTGCAATAAATACCCACGCTCTCTCCTACACACACCCCCTGCTATCCCATCCCCTCTCCGCCCCCACACCTACCTGCCATCCCATCACACCCCACCAGCTGCCAACCCACCACGGGAAAAACGAGAGGTGGGGCCTACCTGGCAGCTCTTTTTAAAGACTTGGAGGCACGGGAAGGAAAGAGAGAGCATGTACGCTGGGGCTGGGGAGGGAGAGGGAGGATGGGCAGGACCAGGGTGGAAGAGGACGGGAAGGGAGACAGGAAAAAGGAGGATTCAGTCTATTAAGGGAGGGAGGCTGAGATAACAGCTCTGCTGCATCCTGGTGTTTCACTCACACACACCCCAGTGACAGCCGCCCACAGAAATCGGCACGAGGGCCAGAGAAATCCTGCTGAGCAGTAGAAGCAGCCTTTCCCGCAGCACGGCGGCTGAGACGGCTGCAAATGGCCACAGCTCAGAGATGCTGGGTTTTGCTGAGATCATTAGTTCCACCTCCCTGGACGTTGCTGTTTTATTCGTCGTGTACGAAGTGACACTGTGGTCTAGTGCTTAGAGGTCTGCCCTCATGCCCGCTTGGCACGTCACTTCCCCGCCCCGTGCCTCAGTTTCCCCATCTGTGAAATGGGGTAATGCAGCTGCGCTGTTTTGTCGAGCGCTCTGCGATCCGCCTGAGAACGGCTGGGGGTTATGAGAGGAGTGCTCCCTAGGAGCCGTGCTGCACAGATCTGAGGTAATGAGATGTGGCACAAAGAGGTGAGTCACATTCTGAGCGCAGGAGGGAGAAATGGCTCCACAGGTGCCTCCTGTCTAACAACCCGACACTTGCATAGCTCCTAACAGCGGAGGATCTCTCAGCGCTTAACAAGCGTTAGCAAATTCAGCCCTGCAGACGCCCGGCCTCCTGGGTGACAACTCCCCATCCCGCTGAGTGAGTTCACGGCAGCGCTCGGAACAAAAGCTACATATCCTGATGTCTGCCCCTAAAACAAAACGTCCCCCTTCCCCCCATTCATCAGGCCCCACTGCCTCAGGCTGGGCAGCTAGAGAATCCTGGCTCATATGTCTGCCCCTAGCTGCTTCCAGCCTTCGCCAACCACTGCAGCCCCCAAAACCCCACAGAGGCGATCCAGAGACTCCCAATAACCGCTGCCGACTCTCCCAGCTGCTCCCTCCTGGCTGCAGCGCAGAAGGCAGCACTCCCGGGTGCATCATGCAGGAAATCAGCCAGATATTCCCTCCCTGCAGCCTTTGGAACTGACACACCCTGACGCCTGTCACAAGCTGGTGTCTAATATTAAAGGTGATTTCTTGTCTGGCAGGGGTACATGGGGCTGCCTGTCCCTGGCACCTGTGGCATGGCAGGCTGTCAGGCGGTGAGCCAGGCCTCCTGGGGAGCTGCTCCCTGCTCTCCCCCCACCCCCAACTCACTGGGTGACCCCAGGCAGGTCGCTGCCACATGCCGTGCCTCAGTTTCCCCATAAGCTGTAAGACGGGGAGAAGTGTAACTAAAGGAAACCAGAAGGGCCCATTTTGATCGTCCAGCCTAACCCCCGCAGAGCACCTCCCCTAGCGATTCCTGCATCCAGCCGACGCTCAGGCTGGGCACAAGCTTTCAGACAGAAATTCAGTGGGAACATTGGACTGGACAGGACCTCCTGGGTCACTGAGTCCCACCCCTGCTATCACAGGCCCCCCCTTCAGAAACTGACCAGGGTCCATCCTCCTGCTAGTTCGGAGGGTTCCCATTCGCAGGGCTACTCCAGAACCCGCTTGACTCAAAGACCGCAGGTGATGGCGAATCCGGGGCCCCCCTGCGTTGGTTCTTCCAGGGGTTAAAGACCCTCGCTGCTAAACACGACCCCATTTCTAGTCTCCGCTTGTCTGGCTCCAGCTCTCAGCCGCTGGCTCTCCCTGGCCTTTGCCTGCTAGCCCAAGGGGCTCCCAGAAATGGCTTCTCACTCGCAGACTGCTTCCCCTTCTCTGGCCCAGGAGCTCCCCCATCAAAGGGTCACTTGCAATTTATAACAGGAGGGCCCCAAATGTAGCCTGCAGCCCCTCCAGCAGGGACCTCCACCTAGCTCCACACCCCCTTTCCAGGGCAGACAGAGACGGCAGCAAGACACTGGGGGCACGGGAACTTTTACTGGATGGGAGGGGTGTGGGGGTTAATGTAAACGTCCCTCCAAGTCAGCTGTGGCTCTTGGAGTCACAATTCCAGGGCCTCTTGTGCCACGGGAGGGCCCCTGCCTGGCTGGCACAGAGCGGGCAAAGCGACCGGAGGAGTCCGATGTTCCGCAGCAGGAGGGGAGTGCACACGTCCAAGTCAGGAAGGCTACAGCACGGCTTCCTGGTTGGCTGCTCCAGTCTCGCAGATGAAGAGCCATTAGGGCTGGATCCTCTCCCTGCCGCTGCCATCAATGCTCCCCTGGCTGTTCAGGGCCCCTCTGCCTGCCAGCCCCTCCCGGAGCCCCTGCGGAGAGCAGGCTTCTGCAACCAGGCTGGCCAGAAATCAGCTGTGATGTGGGGAGCGCAGGCCGTGCCCAGCTATACCTCTGCTGCTTCCCCATCCGCGTTAGCATCTCGCACCTGCTGGGAGACGTGGCTGTGGCTTGCCCGCCGTGCCGCCTCCTGGCGAAGCCTCTCCAGAAGGCACTGAGCCGTCTGCTTCAGGCTGTGCTGTGTGGGAGGAGAAACGGGAGAAGCAGTGAGCTGGTGAGCGGGACGGGCCCAGAGAGGTTACGGCTATCGATAATCCCCCCTTCATTTCAGGAGCCAGCTCAGATCACCCACCTGCCGGAACTCGCTTCAGCCGCCCCGACAGGCCTGGCCTCCTAGCGCTCACTTCTGCTAACCCTGCACACACATCCGTGCAAGAATCTTCTCCTCTGCAGCTCCTGCCTGCCTGTCTGTCTCTCTCCATCACATGAGCCCGCCAGGGCAGGGGCTGCCTTCTGCGCGCCTCTCCCAGCACAATGGGTTCCTAGGCGCTGGCAGAACGATAATCAGTCGCCACTGAGCGGATCTGCTCTTTCTTTCTCTGCTAGCTGTTCTGTATCCTGGCTCGTGGCTAACTCTGGCAAGCGGCCTGGGGTGCGTCGTGCACAGAACACACGTTGCAGAGTCGTCTGGCTGTACCCCGATGTCAAAGTGTGGGACTCACGCCTGGAGACCTTTCCCTTGTGACAGCCGGGTTTACGGGCAGCGCTTGGGGCTGTACTATGGGGAGCCGGACTAGCACAACTGAGACGTTTGCCTTTTCTCAGCCCTAGAGACAGTCTCCCTTTTCCTTCCTACAGTTGGCAAGGGCAGGAAGTCCTGCCTCTGTTTACAAGACTGCGGCTCTCCGGGAAGATTCTCAGAGAGGACAAAACCGCCAGTACAAGGACAACGGGGCTAGGGCGGCCCTCCCGATCCCGGGCTGCTCCTCTTGGATATAAGCTCCCCATTGCTGCATGCAACATTCAGGCCGTGCTCTGCAGCACCGTGCTGGGGACATTCGCCACCCCCTGGAAATGGAGTTTTTACCCCACTGTGTGCTGCCCTTCTCTGTTCCCTGGCACGCAGGGGCTGGCCCAGGGCAGGCAGGGGCTGGCCCGGGGCCCACGTTTCTATTTGAAATGAATCGTTAATAGGCAAAGAGCAGAGCGGAGGAGGGACTCGACGGAGCCATGAACTCTGAGCTCCCTGTTAACCCGCGGCCCATACAAGCGCCGGCAGATCCCCAGCAAGGTACGGCCCAGGGAATCTAGACGTGATAAAAGGAAATACTCCTTCGCATGGTGGGCACGCGCAGGCAGAGGTGTTCGTAGTGCAACAGATCAGAGGATCAGTTATTGCGATGCTTCCATCACCAGTAACTTTTGCTGCTAAGACAGGAAGAGACAAATCTAGTGCATGAGCGGATCCCAGCAAGGAATCCCCCGTCCTCCCATATCGCTGGCCTGTGACACTAGAAGAAGTCGGGAAAGGTTTTTTTTTTAAATCATCTTCTGTATCTGGCACTGGGCACTGCTGAAGGCTGCACCACCCGACTGGATGAACCAGTGGCCAGAGCCAGTACAGGAAGAGGCAGCAACACCCAACTGGATGGCCCGACAGTTTGCAGAGGTGAAACAAAGCCAGCTTCCTACATCCCTCCTCCCCAGCCGTGCCTGGCATCCCCAGAGTTCTGCAGCATGGGTCTTATCAGCCCTGGGAATTCTGGGAGACTCTCGATCGGCCAGCGAGACGGGAAGCCTCCCTCAGGGTGGAACATCTCAGGACCACAAGGAGCAGGGGACCCGATCCCCAGAAACAGAGACCACAAGGATACATCAGAAATCTAACTGTAAAATAATACTCTCACATTTCTTGCAGCATATTTCATCCCCAAAGACTGCAAAGGATTTAAGCCACATATGCAAGGATCACTTCACCTGCCAGAGGCATGCAGCCACCTCCAGGCTGGGATGCGGCAGCTGTTTGTACAGGGACTGCTCACCAACCACTGACATGCAGCCACTGCCAGCTGGGATGCGGCAGCTGTTTGTATAGGGACTGCTCACCAACCACTGACATGCAGCCACCTCCAGGCTGGGATGCGGCAGCTGTTTGTACAGGGACTGCTCACCAACCACTGACATGCAGCCACTGCCAGCTGGGATGCGGCAGCTGTTTGTATAGGGACTGCTCACCAACCACTGACATGCAGCCACCTCCAGGCTGGGATGCGGCAGCTGTTTGTACAGGGACTGCTCACCAACCACTGACATGCAGCCACTGCCAGCTGGGATGCGGCAGCTGTTTGTATAGGGACTGCTCACCAACCACTGACATGCAGCCACCTCCAGGCTGGGATGCGGCAGCTGTTTAACATCCACATAGCACCCCACGCACCAGTTTAGGACAGGAAGTGAAGCAGAACCCTGTGTCCAACAGGAGAGTTTTCAGCCAGAGAGAAGGTCATTATCATTGGCCAGGACACTGGGACAGCTAAAGTCGGAGGGCTACTGAGATGTGCTTGGCCTTCTTAGAAGGGCTGACTCACCTGCAGAACATGCAGCCCCTTCAGACATACCACGGCCAGCTCGCAGAGCCCATCACAGGTCAGGTCTGCGTACTCCATGGACAGCAGGGGGCTGGGGAAGCTCCGCTTCCAGAGCAGCTGGAACTCCCCAGCGGGCAGCGACGAGCCTTCGGCCTCGGCTGCGCCAGCACCGGTAGCTCCTGAGCTCCAGTACTTGTAACAGAGCAGCTCCTGCAAGAGGAGGGAGAGAGAAACATGCTGGGAAGCAGGCAGGCGAGTTTGCAGGCAGACAGATGGGCCGTGCTAATGATGGCCAGGCTGCGCTGGCAGGGGAGGGTGTAACCCAGCGGGATGCAGGCGCAGCACAAAATGACCAACATTTGCAAAAGAGCCAGGAAGCTCCTAATCAGCCTCCACCTCTGGACAGCCATCCCTCCTCCAGAAGGCCTGGCATTTACTGGCCCATTTCAGCAGAAGGAATGCACTTGTGCACAGGAAACACACACACACTTTAAACCTTGTTAGCCAGGAGAACTCCCTGCCACATGATTTCACTGAAGCCAAGAGCTTAGCGGGATTCAACGAGGGATGCTTGTGTGATCAGCAAGAAAATCCAGCGTCAGAACAGTGAGAATTTGGTCAGGCTAGAGATTCTCCTGCTTCAGGGCACGAGCTGAGCTCTAGCCACTAGGGGGTAACAGGGTCTTATCTGGTGCTCAACCAGACGCTGCCTCAGTCTCCCCAACTCTGCAGCCAAACAAAATCACCACAACCTGGGGCTTTGCACTTTTTATCCTAAGACAGTTCAGCTTAAAACCAGGCACACCCAGCTTCTGTCTGCAGGCTCGCTAGCTCAGGAGACCCCTCCCGAGGGCTCCCATCCGCCACACAGACCAGCTGCCACAGCTCCTTCGCGCCTTTGAATCTCTCCCTCTTGCCCTTTATACCTGGCTAGGGGGTCGTACGGCTGAAATGGAGCTGGGAGTTCGAGGGGATCACAAGTCAAATGTGTGTCAATCATGTGAGGCAGCTGTGAAAAAGGATTCCGAGGGGTGTTAACGGGAGTCTCGTGTAGAAGACACAGGAGGTAACTGTCCCCCTCCGCTCAGCGCTGGGGAACGCACTTTACAAAGGATGTGGACATAGTGGAGAGAGCCCAGAGGAGAGCAACAAAAGGGAGAAAAGGTTTAAAACACCTGAGCTAGGAGGAGAGGTTAAAACAACGGGGCCCGTGTAGTCTGGAGAAGAGATGAGCGAGGGGGAGCCTTGAAGGTACAAAGAGGATGGTGATCAAGAGTTCTGTGTCCATTGCTGGTAGGACAAGGAATAACGGGCTTAATCGGCAGCAAGGGAGCTCTAGGTTGGATATCAGGACAAACTTTCTAACTCTGAGGCCAGTTAAGCTCTGGGACAGGTGACCAGGGAGGCTGTGGATTCCCAGCCACTGGAGGATTCAGGAACAGGTTGGGCAAAGCCCTATCTGGGTTGAACTAGGTTCACTTGTGCTGGCTCAGCGCAGGGGGCTGGATCCAAGGCCCACTCGAGGGCCCTTCCAGCCCAACATTTCGATGATGCTACAGTTTGATTCTGTGATGTCCCAGCAGCGCTGAACCTGAGTCACATGCTCCTGTCACATGACCAGGGGACAGCAGAACCAGGAGGTGGGGGTTCCACCCCAGTGTAAACTCATGCATGCCCGGCATGGGGGTGGGGGACGATGGATGTGAGGGAGGGACCCAGGGAGCAGGTAGGAACCCCCGGGACCCCCATTCCCTGCCTGGAGCCAGCTGCCCCCCTCTCCCTCCCGGCAGAGTCTCAGTACCTCCCACTATTACCCCTCTGTCCCCCATCCGTGGGGAGCTTCTGCCCCCTGGGCTCAGCCTAGTAAAAGGCCAGGTCACCCTGTGGCAGAGCAGTTCCCCTATCACTTCAGGGTTTGCTGCACCTTCCTCTGAAGCAGCTGGGACTGGCCAATCCCTCGGTGCCCCATCACAGAGTCACACAGCAGATCCCACCTGACATGCTCTCGCTGACTGCTTGGGCTCGGCCCTAGAGCAGCGGTTTCACCATGCAGATGGGGTGCAGCAGCCTCCCCTAGCACCCCGCCATGCCCCTCCGCCTACCTGTCCATATGTGCCAAGGAGTATCTCAGGCGCCCCGTCGAAATCGACGTCGGTCACCAGGGCACAGAGCACGCTGTCATGCTGGTCGCTGGCTGGCAGGGTCAGCTGGTCTGCCAGCCCATGGGTCAGGACATTCCTGGGGGGCACGATGAGGGAAGTTATCAAACACAGAGAAGGGATCTCCTGAGCCCAGCCCCCTAAGTGCTTGGCCATGCTGCGTCTCAACCTCCCATGCCTCCCTCCAGGAAGCCTGGGTCAGGGTCAGAACCGAGGAAGGCTCCTTGGGGAGGACCCTGGCTCCGGGAAAGGCTGTGTGTTGCTGGGCTAGGAAGGCCATTCCCCTCCTGGTCACAGCCCTGTCACCAACGTAACCGGAGGGGAGCAAAGGCCACGCTTTCCCGCTCATAGGCACATGTGCCCCGGCTCTGGGCACCGGGAGAGGGATCCTGCTGATCCAAGTGCAGATGAGCTGGGCGGGAGGAGACCTGCCCCCAAGCCAACCACGCCGCAGCGGCTCTCCGATGGCATCATCCGCACCCTCAACCCCACGTCATCCCCATTCAGGGGCCGGAAAGAGCCCCACGGGGAGTGCACCGGGAGAGTGCGTCTTGGCATGTCCCAGCCCCTGCCCGGCCCCAGCACTGACCTGTACACCACGGACAACTCGATGGTGCTAGTGACGAGCACACTGTAGCCCTGGTCGCCACCGTTACCTGGGGGAGCAGACACAGCGGGTCCTGACGGGGAGACACACCAGCCAGTGGGCTAACGCTTGGCTCCCAGCCATTGCAGGGCTCTGGGCAACCTGGCAGCTTCCCTCTCCTCTGGGCCCCCCTCGACCCCCACTCCATCGGCTGCCTTGCTTCAGCCCGACTCCATTGCAGGGCTCTGGGCAACCTGGCAGCTTCCCTCTCCTCTGGGCCCCCCTTGACCTCCACTCCATCGGCTGCCTTGCTTCAGCCCGACTCCATTGCAGGGGTCGAGCGAAGCAGAAAGCAGGACGCCAGTGGCCTGCACCTCCCTGAAATGTGCCCCCCAAGACTTAGGGCACAAAACAAGTGCCTGTTAGCTAACCCACCTGACCCCAGGCAGCCCCAAAGGACACGCGAGTGGGTGGAAACCAGAGCAAGAGAGGGGACTGGGGCTGTTTGCAAGGGAAGGTAAAGAACAGGCTCCTTTGCACTCTGTGCTGCAAGGGTTAACGTGCGTCAGACCCCACAGAGCACCCGGCGAGTTACAAATGAACACCCCCAATGTCTGCTTGGTCAAATCGAAGTCATGCCTCCCCCCCCAGATCCCTGCGTGCTTACCATTCTGGGCAGGGTCACTCTCGCAGGACGGCAGCCTGAACACCAGGACCTTAGAGATGGGGCCGTCCTGCTGAATGCTCCAGCTCTGCAGTATCTCTGCAACGGAGAGCAGAGACCCAGGATGCTGAGGGCAAGGCGGACGACCCAGCTGGGAGGGAGCATAGGCCCTGCCCACGCTACAGCTGGGTGAGACTTATTGAACAAAATGTTCTCCCACCACATCCCCAAAACCGTTAGCGGGAAATGATCCGTTTTGACGAATTTCCCGACTGAAAAAAAAAGTTTTAATGTTTCAGAAAAGTTGGGGAAGGGGCAAGGAGGGGGCAGGTTGAAATTTAAAGTAGTTTACACTAAACAAAGAGTAAAAAAAAGGTTGCAATCGAAACGGTTGGAAATTAACTAAACATTTCCACTGACCTGAACCTGGACTGATTTTGGTGTCTCGGGCTGTCAAATTTGGGGGGATTTTGACTTTTTGTCCAATTTGGGAGGGAAACGGCTTCAAAATCTCCCATGTTCCCGCGGGATGGGAAAAGAGTTTTGTTTCCGGCACTAGTCCACACTGCTTGTGTAGACACGATTCGCAGCAGGCCAACGCCAGCCGTTTAGGCCAATGCTGATGCACTAGCAGTTGAAACTCCCACCCAGCATAGACACAGCCTTACTCGACGCACGCCCTGCTCCAGGGAGGACAGAGTTAAACGTGGGTCAGTGAATCACGGGACCCGTGGGTGGAGAGGCCAGATCTACCCTGAGATCTAGAGATGGAAAAGCCCCATAAGCAGCCTTCTGGTCCATCTCCTTTCCAGAGCCTAGGGCAGGGTCATCCCCCGCAGAGATGAAAAAGCCCATCAGATCCCATCTGGCCAAGCCCCTGTCCCGAGGGGTGAAGGAAGCTCCCCGGGGCCGTGCAGAGCCTCGGTTCAGATGAGTTCCTCTTACTCTTGAGTGTCCGTCTTAGAGAGGGGGGCCCTCTGTGCTCGCAAGAGGGGACTCAGTGGCCGAAGGAGGAGCAGTTTATGGGAGATCTAAACCGCTGTTACTCAGCCCGCTCCTAGCATCACCCCATTGGTGTCAGCGGGGCCAGATGTAAAAGGAAGGCGCTCTGCTGAAGTTAGACCGATCCATTCCAGCTGGGGATCAGGCCCCAGTCTGCAGCAATGGCCACGGCACCTCCTGCTCATGGACCAGACTGAGACTCAGCAGATCCCCGCCCCATTCCCGGCGTGACACTGCACCCCATAATCTTCAGAGTTACATTACGATGTTTATGACATAATTGTGATGCATTTTGTACAAAACAGGTCATGTGAGGTGTCATTGGAAAAGTTACGATTTGCAGACTATGATTATCCTATTTGCATGCATGTACCATTTCTGTATCAGAAGTTATAAATACTGACTACATATCTGTACTTCAAATGTGGTTACACCTGGGCAACACCCACTAGACAAGATGCTTTCAATCTACATGGCTGGTTGGGAAGGGCCTACTCAGGGCAATGAGCCACTGGGAAAAACATTATGCCTTAGGAGAAGCTCAGCCCCATCTGGTGAGCCTTCCCGAGCACACGCCTGTGAGTGATGGCTGCTACAACTCTACAAGAACATGTGACCAGGCCACATGATGCTGGACTCCATCTTGGGATGTCAGTCTTTTTCCACAAACCAGTCTGGGAACCAATCTTTGAAACAAAGGGTTCCCGCTACATGCTAAAGCTATATAAGGTGGGAATGATGTCATCTGTGGTTCTTCACTCCCCACACAAGAGAACTCCTGGAAACACCAGCGGAACAAAGACTGAACTGGGCGAAGTGCTGGACCCAGGCTAAAGGAATTGCTAGCCTGTGTATGAAACGCCTGGGAATTCCGAACGGCAAACCAAGTGCACCTTGTACCTTAAGAATCTGCAGCCTGCTTGTACCTTCTCTCAGGGTGAGAAACTTCTAATTCATAGTCAATCTAACTAGTGTGTTAGACAGTTTGTGTTTCTGTTTATTTCCCAGGTAATCTGCTTTAATCTGTTTGCTATCACTTACAATCTAGCCTTTGTAGTTAATACAAAAGTTAATGTGTTTGCTTTACCTAAACCAGTGAGTTTGAGTGAAATGCCTGGGAAAACATAGCTCAGGGGACTAAGGCTGTTGCATAATCCCCTCCACATTGAGGGGGAGGTGAACTGGACAATAAATTCACCCTTGCTGGGGTTTGGGCCAGGTCAGGACGGTACAGCCCTCGGGACTGAGGTTGGGAAGCTGGTGGTTATTTTGGCTGTAGCCTTTCTCTTGTTGGTTTGTGCAGTGGCTAGTCAGAAAGCCTGCAGGTAACTGCAGCTGGGTGTGTTCCTACCTGGAGGAAGTGTAGGATCAGGAGCGGGGTCTGCAGTACCCCAGTTCCAGGTGGCACCACGGGGGGAACCCGTCACACCTGGCACACCCCCCAATGCCCTGTGTCCCCTTGGAAGGGCAGCCCTGGCTCACCTCTGCGGGCCTGCTCCACCTGGGCCACCCGGACGTAGCCGCTCTGGCACCCGAAGGCTGTGAGACGCCGGCCTGAGCCAGGGATGTTGCAGACATCCAGCCAAAGGACGCTGGGGGGGGAGAAAACACAACACATGAGGCTGTGCGCCACCGGGAGGAGGAGATGTTGCCCCAAGGAGGAGCGGAGAGAGGAAAGGAAAAGGCGATAGGAGAGAATCAGGCGGGGAAGGAGGAGAACGTATCAGAGGGACCAGGAGCTGCAGAGCCGAGAGTAACAGCAGGAAGCCCTTGCACATGAGAAGCAGCCTGGGTGTCCAACAGAGCAGAGATCGCAACCTGCAGGCTGGGGTCACGACCACACTGCCCACTTGCTAAGGAGGGGAAGAGGGCCGGGTAGGTGGGGTGGGCGACCTAGCGTGGGAAAGGCTGGGAACCACTGGTCTTAGCTGGGTATAAACCGTGGCTTAGAGCCACAGCTGGGGGCAAACGGATGCCTCGACTCCAACGGAGTGACGCCAACCTGGGGATCTGGCCCCAGTTTGTGATAACGAGTCGCCCTCCCAGCCCCGCAGACACTAACACAGACACTTCCTCCCCCGCACTGCCGCTCAGCCACACGGGGGACACGTCCCTAACAAACCATTTCTCCTACTTGCTGGGCAGCTCCTGGAGCTCCGGGAAGAGGTTCTGCACGGGCTGCTCCTCGAACTGGTGCAAGCCTTTGTTCTGCAAGGGGGAAGCGGTCGTGTCATTGCCCCGGAGATGGCTGGAACCCCTCCAGGCCCAGCCAGACACTGTGCTCAAATACCCTGGGGGCCAATCCCAGTTACTCGCAGTCAACGTGCCCCAGTGCACCTTTGCGGCAGCATGGCTGGACCACCACACAGACTCAGGAGACCCTGGATCTATTCCTTGGGCAAAGTCACTTCTCTTTCCCTGTGCCTCAGTTTCCCCATCCCAAAAGGGACGATGAGACCAACCTCCTCTGCCAAGGGCTTTAGGATCTGCTGACAAAGAGTGCTAGGCAACACTTGGCTATTACCACTTGGGACTTTTTCTTTTTTTTTTTCTTCTTTTTTTTTTTAAAGGGACAGCGCACACATTCCTCCCCCAATGCTGATACCAGCAGAAACACATCTCTGAGAAGGAAGTGAACCTGCACCAGGCGCCACACAAGAAGCTCCTAGCCTTGCGAGGCCCAGGGGAGGGGCAGAGAGCCACACAGTGTGATGCAAGTGCAATAGGGTGGGGCTCTTAGTAGTAGAGAAGCAATGAAGAACTGTGGTGGATTCTCAGCACCTGGAGTCTCTCACTCGAGACAGGACATCTCTTTCTAAGAGCTCTGCTCTAGCTCAGCCACAGGCTATGGGTTGAAGGCAGAAAGAACGGGGAATTCTTCAGCCTGTGTTATGCAGGTCACCACAGCATCCCCCATTTCTGGTCCTAAAGCACTGTATGGATGGCTGGGGAAGAAGCTGCCACACCTCACCCCTCCAGGGGCCACCTTCGGCACTGAGTGAGCAATTCCTGCCCCACCCCACCCCACTCCAGAGGCAGCTGCATGTCAGCCCTGGGTGAGGGATCCCCATGTTAACAGCTGCCCCAGCTCACTCCAGAGGTGGCTGCATTTTAGTGAAGGTAAGTAATCCCTGTGTTGGAGAGGAAAGGTGCCACGCCACACAGGAGTCAACTGTTCTCCGAGTGAGCTCCGGAGCACATGGGTCCGTACCAGGGCAGAACCCAGCAGCGCGTGGCTCCTCGTGTGCACTGATCTCACCTCTTTGTACAGGTGAATGCAGGGGTCATTCCCGCTCAGCAGAAAGACTGTCTCTGGCTGGTCTCCAACGTCGACTCTAGAAGAGCAGAAAAGGAAAATAATTCCCAGAATTGGCGATTCCACGCAACTGAGGACCCAGCTGCAGGAATGGTGCCGCTAGAGGAAAGACTTTGCTGCCGACAGATCCCAAAGCGCTTCGCACGGGCCTGGTTCTCAACGGTGCTGAGCACCCTGATTCTCAGGGAGTTCAGCAGGACTTGAGCGTGTTCAGCACTTTGGGATCCAGCACACACAGTCCACCCGACTGGATACCACCCAGGGCTGACACGCCTAACTCTTGAGAAAAGCGCTACTGGATCTTTAAGGAACGTGAACAATCCTAGGCCTGGTCAACACCTAAAAACGTAGGTTGATGCAAGTTGCCAGCATCATCCTATGTGCGCATGTGTCTCCCCTTCCCTGTGTCTCCCCATTACCACCTCCCCAGGCAGCCTGGCACCATGGCCAATCTACCAAGATCGACGCTGGGCAAGCGTAGACCCTGCGTGACCTGCGTTGATCCTACCAGTCCTCTAGCCGCTGTCCCACAATTCCCCATTCTCTGCATCAGTGACCACTCTGGTCACAATTGTAAACTCCACTGCCCAAGTGTCACGGAGGCTGGAAGCCACCCCCGCGTGTTTCTGAAATGCCTTTCCCGGATCACCCGCCTTGCTGTGCACAACTGCCCAGCCAGCCAGGCCCGTTCCATGTACTAGACACGCCCAGGCCTCCGAGCGACAGAATGGCAAATCTCAAGGTCTTCAGTGTCTCTTTTCTGGCTGATGTTTAAAGCAGGGAGGGGCCGGGGGGTTATTGCTAGCGTGAGCTCGCAGGCTCGTGCATGGCAAGAGACGAGAACGGCAGAGCGGTGTACGTACTCTGCATGGTACAGCTGGAATGGGGTGAACTGCAGCTCCAGGTTCAAGCAGCTTTCTGGAGGGGAAGAAGAGAGATGAGTAAGAAGAGAAATCGGACACAGAATTACCCGCCGGGTCTCTAACAAAACACCACCACAAATCGCACCACAGGCTCTCGGAGAGTCAGGGGCTGCGGCCCAGAGGATCTGCTTTGACGTTTAGCATTCCTGCAATCGACGCTTTATCCCCACCTGAAAGGGATCAGTGTTCAAGTCCCAGCACAGCCACAGGCTCGCTGTGTGACCCTGGCACATCACCGCACCTCTCCGGGCCTCAGGCCCTCACTGGAGACGGGTGCTAGCTCAGCTGAGTTACGGTTACAGCCAGCTTTCTCTTTCACGCTCGACTCTTCTAAGTCCTCGAAAATCTGCAGGGGAACGTAGATTGCACAGGAATGTGGCGTGCCTCCTTGGGGCGCTGGATAGGCTAGTGATCCACGTAGGGGACCGTGCGACAAAGGGATTTCTGAGATGCAGACGCCTCCCCACCCCGCAAAACAGCTTTTCTTAAGGTTCACAGATTTTTTCCAATATTTTTGCACAGTGACAGGGCTCATAGCTGGGCTGTGAAAGGATAAAATGAGAGTGACAGTCCTTCCTTCAGCTTACTGTTTGGTTACGCTGGCTGTTTAGCCTGTACGCTCTTTGGGGCAGGGACTGTCTCTTACTATGTGCAAGTGCAGCACCTGGCACAATGGGGGCCTGGATCTTGGTCGGGATCTGGGCAGTGCACAGCACAACGGGGCCCTGATCTTGGTCAGGGTCTGGGCAGCGCTTGGCACAAATGGGGCCTGATGTTGGTTGAGGTCTGGGCAGCACCTGGCACAACGGGGCCCTGATCTCAGCTGGGGTCTCTAGGCAGTACCGTAATAACATAATTCAAATTAGGCTGCGGAACAGACAGTCATTCTGTCAATCTTGCACTGCCCCCTGCCTGCCTCCCCTAGCTATGGGCTAACCGGGACCTAGCAGGAATTAAAGAGGGGAGACAGACCTACCTAGGATTCTAAGAGGCTGAAGGGTCTAAAATTTAACAAGAGCCTTCCTGATACAATTTCCTTTTTAATGTGTTTCCATAGTAAGAAGACGGGGGGACCAGAATAAATCCGTAAAGGTCTTCAAGATGAGGATTGTAACAGTGTTGAAATCCCAGCCACCCAGCTCAGTTCTGCAGGCGGTACATGTAATCTGATTGAAGGACAGGTGCACCAGCAGAAGTTACATAGGCAGCCAGTTCTAGCAAGAATTCTCTGTAATAACTTAGAGATCTTCATCTCTGGAACAAAATCTTACATTTCCTTAGTACCTTTCAGCCTACAGGATCCCCAAGGGTAACTCACCTACCACTAAAATGCAACCACCTCTTGGGTGGGCTACAGCAGCTGTTCAACAGCACACAGAACTGCCATAGCATTGCAACTGTTATTTGCTGGTTATTATTTGGATTACAGCAGGGCCCAGAAGCCCCAACCACAAGCAGAAGCCCATCGTGCCAGAGGCCACACAGACACACAGGAAGGGACAGTCCCTGCTCAGAAGAGCAGAAAGTTCCGCAACCGGAACGAACGTGGGAACTTTAAGAAGATAACACCATTACTCACGTTGGTCAGGACCCCAGGGATGACAACCAGAGCTTTAGGGAAAGCGCCAGGGGACCTTTTGCAACTTGTCACTGGCCAGATTTCAGTTAGGTCTTCTCTGAAAGAGGGTGCCTCACAGTGGAGAGCGCGCGCTCCTCAGAGCACTCCCAGCTGAGTCACCACCACCACTCCCTGCAGCACCTGTGTTTTCCCGAGAGGTCCCACAGCTAAGTACTGAGCCAGGCTGATGCAGCTTAGCTTGTAAGACATGACAAGATCGCAGCCCTTGGGTTTACTGCAGGAGGCCAATTATGTTTACTCTGCTCCCACCGGACAACAGCACAAGGGTCAGAGGTCAGACGTTAGCTTGGTTACATACGTGCGATGGAGTCCAGGTTATATTCCGATCCGGGCTCATAGTCACAATAAATGTTCAGAAATGGACTTGCTTTATCTCCAGAGTCCTAGCGAGAGACAGGGAAAAAGAGGAATCCATCTGAGGATCATCAGAGACGTTAGCTCAGGGGTCGGCAACCTTTCAGAAGTGCTGTGCAGAGCCTTCATTTATTCACTCTAGTTTAAGGTTCCGCGGGCCAGTAATACATTTTAACGTTTTTAGAAGGTCTCTTTCTATAAGTCTATAATATAGAACTAAACTCTTGTTGTATGTAAAATAAATAAGGTTTTTAAAATGTTTAAGAAGCTTCGTTTAAAATTAGATTAAAATGCAGAGCCCCCCAGACCGCTGGCCAGGACCCGGGCAGTGTGAGTGCCACTGAAAACCAGCTCGTGTGCTGCCTTCGGCACCTGTGCCATAGGTTGCCTCCCCCTGCGTTAGCTTATGGAGTAACAGAACCTGTGGTGTGCATTTCAAAGCACAACTTTTAAAACGGGAACATTATCATTCCATTTTCATAAGGGAACATACGGTTCTGGGGACCAGCGGAGTCTAAATCCTACCCCTCTACTATTATCTAAGAGCCCTAGTCATAGACCAGCACTCCATGGCACTAGGCAGAAATGCAGAACAAAACCACACTCCCTGCCTCACGAAGCTTACAGTCTAATTATCTCACGAGAGACAACAGACAGACCCGGACCGAGGAGTACAAGGGAACAATACTGGCCTGTACAATAGGCAGTTAATCAGGGGCTCAAAGTGGCCACTGGCATGGAAATAACAGCTGATTCAGTGGCCTATATAACATCTAGCACTTTCCATCAGTAGCTCTCAAAACACTTTACAAAGGAGGTTGGTATAATTATCTCCATTTTACAGATGGGAAAACTGAGGCACAGAGCAGGTCTCAGCCCTCTTTCATGCTAGCTGTCTCAGCAAAGAAGATAAAAATTTGGGCTGAGATTTTTCATAGGAGCCTAAGGGGCTTAGACACCCAAATCCCATTGAAACTCAGTGACAATTGGGCATCTAAGTCATTTAGCCACTCTGGGTCTCCTGTGCCTATCCATGCACTGAGGATAATAGCATGGAGCTACCTCCCAGGAGAGTTGTAAGAATTAAAGACAGTGAGGTGCTCAGACACTACAGTAATGAAGATATTAGGTTGCTAGCTTAAGACAGATATGCGTGGAGTTAGATAGATTAGGGCTGCACCCAGGACACATGGCAGGGCTGCGTATGCAGTGCAGAAGTTTGCCCTGCTGCTGACTGGGTCATAGCAGTTTTGTTGCTAGCTACATCCTCAGGGATTTCACTCCAACACCTTCCACAGAGCTACATGCATTTTAAAACGCAACAAACTCCATCTGTTGAAGAAAGTGGAGGGCAGGAAAGGAAAAGCAGGTACCTTAATGAAAGTTATTCCCACCACGAGACCCCTCTTCGGTGGCGACTTGCTGAAACTGTCAATCGAGACAATCTCAGCATCAACTGCCAAGAAACAATAAATCATTTACACAACTGGTTACTATTATTTGGCTCAGGGAACAGATCCCCGTGGTGCTAGTGCTGTACAAGCACAGACTAAAATAACAGTCCCTGCCTTGCAGAGTTTACGATCTTAGATTAACAGTTTAGATTTTTGTCAAAGGTCACAACATTTAGTGCAATAATAATAAACTTTGCACAATACTTGACTCCTGTTTGCAGGCCTTAGACAAACAAAGAGTGATTTTCCATAACCTCTCCCGTGCCTTTAAAAACAATGGCTACATTGCACCAGAGGGAGGATCTCAAAGCACTTTAAAAAGATCAGTCCCATTATTCTCATTCCAGAGAGAGAGAAACTGAGAGACAGGCCAAAGGCCACACAGAGAATCAGCAGGACGGCTGGGAACAGAACCCAGGAGCCCCAGTTCCCTGTTCTAACCTCAAGACCCCCATTCTCTTCCAAAACCCAGGAGTCCTTATTCCCAGCCCCCTGTTCTAACCATGACTCCCACTTCCTCCCCCCACCCCAATCTGACCTCTCTCACCAAGGAAACAAGTAAAAACGTCCCTGTCTCCCACCCCGGTTGGACTCCCCCCAACCAGAGTGTGCTCCCTAACCCCTCTCCCCAGGAACGGAGGTGAACTGAAACACCCCCAGCCCCAGAATGACCCCGGCCCCTCTCACCAGGGATGTAGGTGAACTGGAGCTCCCTCGGGCTCCCACCCCTGTAACCCCTGACCCCAGAATGACCCCTGATCCCTCTCACCAGGGGTGTAGGTGAACTGTAGCTCCCTGGAGCTCCCACCCGTGACCCCTGACCCCAGAATGACCCCTGACCCCTCTCACCAGGGGTGTAGGTGAACTGTAGCTCCCTGGAGCTCCCACCCGTGACCCCTGACCCCAGAGTGACCCCTGACCCCTCTCACCAGGGGTGTAGGTGAACTGTAGCTCCCTGGAGCTCCCACCCGTGACCCTGACCCCAGAGTGACCCCTGACCCCTCTCACCAGGGGTGTAGGTGAACTGTAGCTCCCTGGAGCTCCCACCCGTGACCCCTGACCCCAGAGTGACCCCTGACCCCTCTCACCAGGGGTGTAGGTGAACCGTGGCTCTCTCGGGCTCCCACCTCTGTAACCCCTGACCCCAGAATGACCCCGACCCCTCTCACCAGGGATGTAGGTGAATTGTAGCTCCCTCGAGCTCCCACCCCTGTAACCCCTGACCCCAGAGTGACCCCTGACCCCCCTCACCAGGGATGTAGGTGAACTGGAGTTCCCACCCCTGTAACCCCTGACCCCAGAGTGACCCCTGACCCCCCTCACCAGGGATGTAGGTGAACTGTAGCTCCCTGGAGCTCCCACCCGTGACCCTGACCCCAGAATGACCCCTGACCCCTCTCACCAGGGGTGTAGGTGAACTGGAGCTCCCACCCGTGACCCCTGACCCCTCACCAGGGATGTAGGTGAACTGTAGCTCCCTGGAGCTCCCACCCGTGACCCTTGACCCCAGAGTGACCCCTGACCCCTCACCAGGGATGTAGGTGAACTGTAGCTCCCTGGAGCTCCCACCCGTGACCCCTGACCCCAGAATGACCCCTGACCCCTCACCAGGGGTGTAGGTGAACTGTAGCTCCCTCGGGCTCCCATCTCTGTAACCCCTGACCCCAGAATGACCCCTGACCCCTCTCACCGGGGATGTAGGTGAACTGTAGCTCCCTGGCCACCGGCCGCAGTTTCTGGCGCAGATCCTGGTACCGGAAGTAAATCACCTTCCCCTTCAGGGTGGCCACCAGGAGCCCCCCGGGGCCCTCGGGCCCAGCCGCCTCCGGCCCCCCCTCGGGGTCCCCCCGGCCCGCGCCCCCGGCCAGCGCCGCCAGCCCGTAGACGTTGCTCTGGGAGGCCAGGCGGGTGAAGCTGTCCTCCAGCAGCGGGCAGCCCCGGCGCGCCCCCATGGCCCCTCGGGCCAGGCAGCTCGGCGGACACCTCGCCGCGGGGTCCTCGCCGCCCGGCCGGGCAGGCGCTCGCGGGGCACCTCGGCCGAGAGCTGGGGGCGGGGTCCTCGCGAAGCAGCCGGCGGCGGCGTCGCGGAGGATGACGTCACAAGGCCGGGCAGGGCAGCTTGCCCTGAACCAAAATGGCGCCCATGGGGAGGTGCCCTGTCTGCTGTCGGCCTGGGGGGAGGGGCGTCTGTGAGCAACGGCGCCCAAGGAGGCGGGGTCCGGGCCAGCGGGGAGGGTAGCCACGCCCCCTCTCTGGGTCAGGGCTGGGGGGGTCAGCTAGGACAGCCCCCCCCCATGGGGCAGGGCGGTGTCACTCTCACACCCCACCCCCACAGGCAGACAGAGGAGTAACCCTTTCCATGGGGGGGGGGAGCTGCCCCCCATGGTCCTTGGGGCAGGGGCCAGGAGGGGCGCATGGGGCAGCAACCCCCTTATGGGGCAGGGGCTGGATGGGTCAGCTAGGACAGCCCCCCCCAATGGGACAGGGCGGTGTCACTCACACACCCCACCCCCACATGCAGAAAGAGGAGTAACCCTTTCCATGGGGGGGGCGCTGCCACCCATGGTGCTTGGGGCAGGGGCCAGGAGGGGCGCCTGGGGCAGCAACCCCCTTATGGGGCAGGGGCTGGACGGGTCAGCTAGGACAGTCCCCCACCATGGGGTAGGGTGCACTCTCACTCCACCCCCACCCCCACATGCAGACAGCATAGTAACCCTTTCCATGGGGCAGGGGCTGCCCCACCCACCCACCCTAGTAACCAACCCATGGGGCAGGGCCCCGTGTAGTTCCATACTCATGAGGGGCAAAAGGACATAAAGGGCATTACCCGCACACAAGGGGCACTCCTCCCTCCACTGAAGGAGTATCAGGGCAGACTCCCTCGAGAGGGGACAGCATTGGGAGGGGCACTCAAACCCCCCCTCAGCACACCTCCATAGCAAGGTCAAGGGTAGTCACTCCCCCTCGACAAGGGAGTGCTCAGGACACCCAACACCCCTACTTCCCCAGCACAGGAAGAGTGAGCAGCATTCAGGACAAACTCTCAACATACATAAAGGGAACAGATCCACCTTTTTGCTGGTTTCCATGCTGGTGCCATGCCATCGCACTGCGGCAGGCAAGAAGTGAAATGCACCCTTTGCAACAACAGGCATTCTCCACTCACAATAAACACAAAAGGGTCTAAACTTCTATGTGACAAAGCACAATCACAGCTCGCTTCTTCCTTAGCAATGGGGACAGGTTGAAGGGCAAGGGATGGCCCAGCCTGGCTGAATTTAGGGTTCAACACAGCTGTTACATAAGAAGAGAATTCTATGCTAAAGTCTTGCCCTTGTATCTGCTCCTAGATTCTGCCTGGGAAAGTTTCATCAGAATTAGCAGTAGCTTTTTCCATGCTTTAGCAGCAGAGCTGGATTGTGTCATGCCTAAGCCTTGTTTGAAGGCAGGGACCCTCCAGCATTGCAGCACATTTATCCACCTCCACAGAACAGAAATAGCTGCTCTTTGCTCACTAACTTGGGCTGCAGGAGGAAGAGTCCCATTCTACACCCAGGATTTCTTGGGCCTGTTAAAAATGTGGCTTCAGCATGGCCAGTTCTCAGGCAGTGAACCTAGAGCCAGTTTACTCCAGCTGACAGCTTGGGCTTGTTTATGTCAAGACATGACCAATCTTCACAGCTGCTTCAACATACTAATGAATCAAACCAACAACTGAGGGAACATGGCTGGAGCACAGGGGGCAGCAGCCTTTCAGCAGTGCTGTGCTGAGTCTTCATTTATCCACTCTAATTTAAGGTTTTGCATGCCAGTAATACATTTTAATGTTTTTAGAAGGTCTCTTTCAATAAGTCTATAATATATACCTCAACTATTGTTGTATGTAAAGTAAATAAGGTTTTTAAAGCATTTAAGAAGCTTCATTTAAAATTAAATTAAAGCACTAAGCCACCCCCGCCCCCCCGCACCAGACCAGTGGCCAAGTCCCGGGCAGTATGAGTGCCACTGAAAATAAGCTCTCACACCACCTTTGGCGCACATGCCATAGGTTGCCTACCTCTGCTCTAGCTTCTGAAGAGACAGGCTTGTTAATGAACAGCTGGAACACTTTAATAGGTTAAGAGACTGTGGTCCAAGGACAGAAAATATAAACACAAGGAGAGCAGCATGAGTCATTAGATCAACAAAAGCATCAGCTTAGAAAAAAGGATAATTCATATCTACCATGTGCCGACAGATGAATAGACAGACAGCTCAACTGCTAACTGGGTGATTTTGCAAGGATTCCGTGCCCAAGGTGAAAATTAATATCCTCAAACAAAAAAAAAAAAAAAAACCATGAGAACTACTCTACAGTTGAGTCAATGTTTGTAACACTGGATTTGACAGGGAAAGAAGGGGTTTTGCTGATTTCCAGCCTTGCCCACTGAAGTGAACTCTCTCAAACTTTTTCTTGAGGAACTGAAATGAAATATTCTGCAGTTATTTCAGCTGACAGATCGAGAGCTGGGGTAGATTCTAGGTCAGTCTGCTCAGTTCAGTCCTGTTAGCCCCACAGAAGACAGCTGAATACACAGGGCAGATTTGGCAACTGAAGATAGTTTTTTTGTGTTAGCTTCATAGCCAGCATTCAGAATAGAATCACAATTTTAAAGGATTGCAAGGTAATGGGAGAAGTCAGTTGCAATGAGGGAGAGGAAGTTGTGCAGGGAGGATAGGAGACCAACACGCAAGCCCACAAATGCACACAGTGAAGCAGCATGAGTTTAGCTGCAGTGTTACAGTTAGAAAAAAAATCAGCTTCTGCTCATGCAAAGTTTTTATTTTTCCTTGTGCAATTATTCACTACACTCAGCAAGAGTCGCTTTCTGTTGACATTAAAACATGCAGCAAGACTTCCTGTTTCTTTCGACAAACAATACAGAAGTAGGAATTACTGCAGGATAAACCCTGAACTGCCCTGGCCCCTCCCCTCTTGGGCTAGCTTTCAAAACCAAGACAGAATGACCCAGAAATAAAAACTTTTATGGCAACATGTACTGTACACACAACACTGAACAGGAGTAACATTCCCTTCCAACCAGGTGCCACGCCCACCACAGCAAGTGGCCTGCTGCATACAGGATTCACCCATGCTGTAGAGTCTTCTGCCTAGTCTGAGACAGGATTAAACTAAACAGTCACCACAGAAGGGTTTGCTAAGGTTACTAATATACCAGACGCACAGAACTAAATTTTTGGCTACCCATGTGACGTGGGAATGACTGTCCAGTCCAGCTCTTGCCTCTTTGGGCTGCACCCGAATGACAGTGTCTGACGCTCCTTAATAGCTGGCCGTAGCACAGCACTATAGTCCTGTGGGTGGGGGGAAAGGAATGGGGTGTATTTCTCAAGCTAGCATGTGCAGTTGACAAAGGAACGGGAAAGGAGGAGATAGGAAGCGTCACTTCACGCTGTATCACAACTGCCAGCTCCTTGCAGAGCTCTGGGGACTGAGGGGGGCCCTGGGAAGTATTTCTGCCAAGACGTTAGACACAAGGGTCATACAGCTCTTCACTGAAATAAGCAGGAGACAGAAGTGCCAGCTTGTGCTTGCCACATTTCCCAGCTCCCTGGGGGCTAGGAGAGGCCAGAGAGTAGCAGAACCTGTTCTCGCAGCTCAGGCCACTGGGGAAAGTCACTGCACCTGTAATCTCCCAGCCTAAAGGAGGGCTCTGGGCCTGCTGGAGATACTCAAAACTCAGGCTTCTGAACCCCTGCAGGGATCTGATCACAGGCTAGGGAGGGGAGGCAGTTAAAGACTGAGGGAGAGGCTCTCCCCATCCCCACTCCTGCTGGTACTGAGTCTGAAATCCCTGCCTGGGATGGGCAAGACCTGTCCCATCAAACAGTGTGGGGCAGTGAGAAAGGATCTGTTCGAAACAGCAGGAATTAGGAGGCAAACTGACTTGGTGCTGTCTTCTGAAACCAGCGTGAAGCGCATCACAGCTAAAGCAGGTTTAAGATCTTAATCGTACAGAGTAATTTTTATACAATTAAATATCTGAAGAGGGAACAAGAGGGATGGGGAAGGGTGTTAGACCATCGCACCAGGGCAGGAGCCTGCAGGCAGGTTGGGAAGCTCCACGGACCAGGAAGTCATTGTTTGGCCCCGGGGGAAATGAGCTATTGTCACGCCAATACGTCAGAGCAGCTGAGACAGGTGGTTACAGCCGCACATCCTGTGTTTGTTTAGCAAAGTTATGCTCTTTGGGTTGTGGGGCAAAAGGGTTACGAGACAAGGGATAATACGTCACTGAAGTACGAATCTTTCTCCTCCAGGCCCCACCCTCCCCACCCCAAAGATATCCATGCAGACTTCTGCAGAGGAAAGAGTTGATGGTGACAGGAAAGGAAGGGATGGGGTTTAACGCAGGTCCTCCTCTTCACCCTGGATGGTTTTCTTGATACGGAGGAGCATGGTGGTGAGCCACTGGTCCAGCCGTGAAATGGAATCATACTCCTTTACCTGGAAGGTCAGGGAGAGAATGATCAGAATGAGTGCTATACACCCAGCTGTATTCACCTGGTGGCTGGTTAGCACTATGCAGCAGGAAACAGGCCACTGCAGTAGATACACTTTGGAGCCTGGAATTTCCTACAAGGAACAAATCCACTCAGGGTAAAACTCAGCTTCTCTTCCCCATGTTCTCCTTAGTCCTTAACTTCAAGGAGCTCTACTTAATGTTTCTAGGTTCCATGTTGTTAACCCAACTGGTGTTCTGAAAATTTAGAAAACTTCCCCTCTCCCAAGGTAAGCCCACATATAGCTTGTTATGGGCTGATCTGCAGAAGTGCCACATTCCCAAGAATCCTGATGAAGCCAAAAGGAGCTGCATCCTGTGCTGACACAACAGGAGCCTGGACAAGGAAGTCAGGCTTTCCTGGGGGTGAGTAGGGGAGTGAATTAGTAACAGCCCTACAGAGAAATCAGGCAGAATATCTGCCTGATCCATTAGTCTGTACCAAGGAAAGGGAAGGAGCTCTGTGGCCTGGTCATTTATGGCAAGATGGGATTAAGTCCTTGAGAACACACTGTAGCGCGCAATCCACCAACTCTGGGACTGGCTAGCACAAGTGATCACACAAGCAGGCTCAATGTGCCCTGTTTCTGACAAGGACTCCTCACACCCACGTGTGCAGCTCCTACACTTGTGTCCCAAGCAGACACTTCACATCAGTCTCTCTCCGGTGCAGAGCTGTGTTAGAGGCTTCCCTCCCTGCTGCACTTACAGAGTCGGTGTAGCTGTCAATGTTCTGTTCTTCATGAGCTTCCAGTAGCTTCTGTGAGGGGGAGAAAGGAATAAGGATCAGCACAGATCTGGACTAATTTCCACAAGTCGCAGGAACTCCCAGTAACCTGCGGCACCTTTGAGGCTTAAGCCAGGTCACAGGTGCAAGCAGAGACCCTGTAGCTAAAGCCAGCCTTATTATCGGGAAAATTCAACTGGCTGACAGGCAGCTCCAGTTGAACAGCTGCCCTGTGTATCAGGATTGGATCTGGCTTTTTATTTTAAGCACAATCGTTTATCAAAGCAACAGATTCAGAGCACTGTCCGCAGGAGGGGAGGAGCTGCCCTAGCAGTCCAGCACTCTGCAAAAGTCCCAGTTCCGCACTAGCCAGCCCACAGGGGAAGAGAACTAGTCCAGGGGCCTCTCAACCCACCTGGGGGATGGGTAACCCTCCTACTGCCTTGCTGCTTAGCAACGCTGCAGTTCAACAGGCTTCCTGCACACTGGCTTCACAGGTAGAGCAGGATGGCTCCTCATCTTGCTAAAGACAGGAATGGATTTTGGTACGGAACAGCTGGACTAGAGAGCTGGGGATTCTGAACAGCTGGACCAACAGAAGAGCACTTCATGCTCTTCAGACCAGCAGCTCTCAGCCAGGGGTCCGGGGCCCCTGGGGGGACCATGAACAGATTTCAGCCAGTCCGCCAAGCAGGGCCAGCATTAAACTCACTGGGGCCCCAGGCCGAAAGCGAAAGCCCCTCCATGCAGGGCGGAAGCTGAAACCTGAACAACTTAGCTTTGCAGGGCCCCAGACAACTGCCCTGCTTGCTACCCCCTAACACTGGCCCTGGCTTTTATATACAGAAAAACAGTTGTGGCACAGGTGGGCTTTGGAGTTTTTACAGAATGCTGGGGGTCCTCAGAGAAAAAGGTTGAGGACCCCCACCTTAGACCGTTAGAAGAGTCCAGTGAATGTTAGTGGTGGAGTCATTGCACTCTAGATTTGCAGACAGTTTGATTTTAAACTTCCCCATCCGGCCACTTCTCACATGGGTCCTCCCAAGGCACAATACTCTGCTTCTGAATTGGGGGAGGAGCAGGGAGGTGTGAACCACCAGGCAGCGCAGGGACAATAAGGAAGAGTCACTCACTTTAACCAGTTTGCACTCCCTGGAGTCTGAGAAGGCTGGGAACATCTCTTCATATTTCTGTATGGCCAGCTGGAAAGACAGAGGAAGGGGAACAGATAGCTCAGTGGTTTGGGCACTGGCCTGCTAAACCCAGGGTTGTGAGTTCAATCCTTGAGGGGGCCACTTAGGGAACTGGGGTAAAAATCTATCTGGGGATTGGCCCTGTTTGAGCAGGGGGTTGGAAGGGACCTCAGGAGGTATCTGGCCCAATCCTGATGTGATTCTGTGAGAGCCCTGCCTGTGGCTCGAGTGACTGCTCACAAAGGGAGCAGGGGAACTAGACTGCTTGGACAGGGCTTTGAGGGGTGTTTACAGGTGGTCACTCCGGTGGCAACAGAGCTTCCCCCCCCCCCACTTCATTGTGGGTCCCTTTAGGGGCTACCCTTGCTTGAGGTGTTTACATGGACTGATGAGGTGCTGGTGGAGCAGGCCCTTGGGCCCGCAGCCTCACGCCCTGCTCAGCAGTGGCTCTGGAGCACCAGACCAACCTTTGCGTTGAGCATGTCAATGCAGAAGTGGCAGAGGGCCGCCTTGAAGAAATATTCCTTAGCACTGTACTTCAGCAGGGGACTGTCCATCGCATTAGTGCCCACCTGCAACACAAAGGGATCAGATTCCTACTGAGGGGTGAATATTTGGGCGCCTGTCCAGGATGTACATGAAGCAGGGGGACCCCCCCATCTGAATCCTCATCCTCTACACTAGGACAGGAGTGGCCAGCTTCCCGTACACACCTGCTGCCTCCAACACACCCAGCCCTGCCATGACAGTCTGCAGACACCTCACTCAGACAGTGCTGTGAGCTCAGAATGGACCTTAACATAGTGAGGCATTTACATAGCTATTCCCATCCACCCTACAAGAACCACAGGCAGACAAAGCCAGCTGGGATCTCCACAGACCTAGCCTTGGGGATTCTGGATCTTCCCAGGAAAAGGAGGGAAAGGAGACACCATGAGGTGAGCATACACGTCTGCCCTTTAAACACAATTAAGAGTCCCAGACCTGCTCATAGATCTCAATGGCTTTCTGGTACTGCTCCAGCTGGGCTGCGTAAGTGGCCACTTTCAGTAAACATTTGTTGGCAGAGCTGCAAAGAAACAAAAATGGCAAAACAGGCTGATGGCAGCATCCCGAAGGCTGCGCTCCCCGCTGGCCATTTGCGAGGATCGTGAAGTGCACTCCCTTCCCGAGGGCAGAGCGCTTAGTGCGACGTGAAAGACAGCACTGCCTCAGATCCTCAACCAACCAACCACACAAATGCAGTTTTCTTTTTTGCCCCCCAGCAGCAGGAGACCCCAGGATCCCTGCTTTAACACACACCCCATTACCATTACAAAGGAGAGCTTCCTACACCCGAACTGTCCACAGGATCAAGCAGCCCCTTTAGGCGCATTCTGTTGATCTGCCACTGGGCCCAGGTGCCTAAGGGTTTGCTCAGTATCACAATGCCACTAAAGAGGGGGGGAAAATGAGCGGTGTCTGCATCGTACCCTTTATAGCAACAATCACTGCAGTCAAGTCCTTTCTAAAGGCTCAGCCGCAGACCCAGCTGTGCACCAGAGGGGGGGAAGCAAAGAGGCACAAGGAACCGACCTGACCTGCAATGCCAGAGCCCGTGCAGTGGGACAGCAGCTCCAGCTGGGCTGCTATTCATCCTCCCAGAGGCGGGCAGAGCCGTGGCCCAACCCCCCCTCACACAGGAGCTAGAAAGCTCCTAGGCTGGCATAGCTACATGCTACCCCTTATTGGGCTGGATTGTATGGTTACAATACCACCTCAAGGGAGCTGTGCTGGCATGGCCACCCATATGCCTACAGAGCACGGGCATTAAGGCATGGCTGTTATGCTGTATTCTACAGCAAGAGGAGGCAAAGCAGCAGCTGATTTACCTGTTGGATTCTTCCCCTTTGTAGTAATCAGCAGCTTGCTCATAATGGGCTATCGCCTAGAAAGAAAGCAACACACCATGAGGGCACCCCAGGCAGTTTGCTGGCAGCACTAGCGGAATTGAGAGACCACAGCACCGCATGCCAGAACTGCGGAGAACCCTACACACAAAATCCACCCATGCCTTCAGCCATCTGTGAGGCAAACTCCAGAACACAGGGCCTGAGCTGAGAGGTGTCGCTCATCAACCAGCAATGGAGTCCAGGGTCACAAAGAGCCTGTGGCTGGAGCCTCACTAGAACCTAGAACATCCATCCCCATCTGGCACTCCTGCAGTTGCGGCCCCAACCAAGACAGGCACTGCATGAACACAGAGTCCCTGCCCAAGAGAGAGATTACACAATCACGCCCCCGTGCGCGCGCGCGCACACACACACACACAAATTGGGACCAGAGATTAACAGACTCTGGGCACGGCATGCAGGAAGATTTTGGTGGAGGCAGGAACTGACCCCAGGTCTCTCCAGTCCCCGTTCGGTGCCTTAACCACAAGGCCATCCTTTCTCCTCTTGTCTGACCTAGATCCATTAGACATATTAAGCTGGTTTTGTAGCTCTCTCAGAGTCAGTACTGAGAGATTGCCATGGGACCACAGCCCACCACCCCGGTGACAACCCCAGCACTCTGGATTTTCCTCCCATCAGCTCCCAAGCAGAATTTTACAAGATACACACCCCCACCCTGGCTGTGACGTTGCACTCCATATGCTTTATGGAAATATGCTTGTGAGTATGACATAACTGGAATATGCTTTAAACTAAACTAAATACCCCTTGTATGGTATCATTAGAAAGCTTGTAATCTGAGTGTGTTCATCCTATCTGCTTGCACGTATCATTTCTATGTCTGGAGTTAGAAAAATAAAATATAAACTTGTATTACTGATGTAAACATATTAAGTGGAAGCCATTAAGGGTGCTTCAGAATCAAACTGTGAATGAGGTTATTTACTTGCAAGCCTTCCTGAGTACCTGTGGGCTGGGGGTAATGAAGAATGAGGTCTCACAGGAACATGTGACCATGTCACCCGATACTGAAATCCATCTTAAATCTTGTACTTTTCCATTTAGAAGGAGGGGTGGGGGCCAAGCACAGACAAGAGCCCCACCTTGTGCCACAGCTATAAAAGGGGGTGGAGCAGGGGGCTTGTCACAAGGGGGCTGCCAGTCATGAGAAAACCCCTGTTTACCACCTGAGATAGTATTTTGGTTTTGCTTAAGTCAAAGTGAAACAGGTTTAAGCTCAACTGAAAAAAGCCAAAGTAGCTGTTCGCATGGGTTTGATATACGCAGCGCCAGTTTGTGTGTGGGCAGCCCTACAGAACCCCAAGGCAGCAGCAGCAGTTCTCCCGCACAAGGAAGAACGTTATTTCTCCTGAATCATTTCGTCTTATAAAAGAGAAGGAGCGATCCTAGGGGCATACAGCCGGAGCTGACGGCTCCTCTGGCGCTCAGACACCCACATGGGCCAGTTACAACACAAGCCATGTTAAGGGGCTGCACAGATTTTTTGGTAGTTCTTTGCCAGCGTCCACATTCCAAACGCCTGCGATTTGTTCCAGCTGGTGAATTTTTAGTTCTGCTTCTGTTTATAAACATGGTGTCCTCCACAAGGGGAGGCTCACAGGACCCAATTCTCCACTGCCCTGCAACTTGTGCAGTCATTTACACCAGCATGGAGTGCTGCCATTCTGATGGGCTCGTGTTTTCCATCCATGTTGCGCTCGCGAGAGTGACCACAAGGTGCAAAACAATAGAGAACCTGGCCCGGAACCAGATCCAGCTTTCAGGCCAGCTGGGACCAACTAATATGACCTCAAAATACATCACCAGTTGCCAGGGTTCCACCTGGGTTTAACCTCAGAACATATGGACACCCAAGGCAAGACCCATACCCCTAGGCTACCGAGCCATTGGCATCCACCCCCAATCTCTCGCTTCTGATATTGACTGGTACCACCAGCTTCAGAGGAAGGTGCAAAAAACATAATGAACAATTATGACAACCTGCTACAAAAGTATCTTCCAACCCTTCCCCCTTCTCCCCCATCAGTTAGCAATTGGCTTAGGTCCTGCAGCAGGATTTATATTCCTAATTACCAAGAAGTTACTCTAACAGTGGGTGTTCTAATTAGTCATGAGTGTGTCTAACGGGATTCAAACGCAGGATGAAGCTCAAGTCCTCGCAAGGCTGCACATCCGACACAGCAACACCATCAGGCCAATCACAGCAGACTGTTTGCATTTAACCTATTTCTAGATAAGAGCTACAAGGCAGACTGATTCCCCCCCTTCCCGCAGCATCCTCAGGGCTTACCTTTTCTATATCCACCAACTCCGTCTCATAGATCTCCGCTATCGATATGTGATGCTTAGCGGCGATGGTGAATCGACCCTGGAAGAGGAGAGGGAAATTAACACAAGTCCACTGACTCAGCAACTTCAGCTCCTGTATCTTTGCACTTGTGCTACACTTGCAGTGGGGAGGATGCACTGGTGAACTCAGGGAATTCCCCACTGGAGTTCTCTGAATGGCATCACAGTGGGTATAAATACATCTAAAATGGCAGCTGATTCTGAAGTTGCTACAAACCCCTCTTTTAAGTCCAATACCGGCTTCATTCAGCTGGCAAAACTGCAGCAGGCCGCCCTGCTCAGTTCAATCCACACACTGGTTAGGACACAGGCTGAATTATATCTAGGGTATCCATTCACTGCTGTACTCAAGTGCTAGGCTATTAGCCAGAGGCACCCTCTGCTTCTGCCTCAACTTGGCCAAGAACACGATGGCTGAATCACTGACTCTTCCAAGCAGTTCCATGGTACTTTTAGGAACCACAAGTAATCAGGGTCATCTGATCTGGCTGACAGCACTTCCAGCAGCACAGAGCTACAGGGCTGAGAGCCCAGTGAAGAGCACCAGCTACTGGATCACCCTCCCTTCTGCAGCAGAGAGAAAGTTCTGTAGTTTGGTCCACAGACATGGTGGGACAGACTTACCATGTCTGTGTAGATCTCGATAGCTCTGATCAAACAGTTAATGGCCTCTGTTTAAAAAAAACAAAACAAAAAACAAAAAACTTTTTTTAGCATAGTAGCTTAGAGAAATGAAGCTGTTCATTAACTCTTCTGACCTGCCTGAAAGTGACAGCCAGGTGTTTGTTTCTAGCACAACCCCTCCACAGAGATCAATAGCCACTTAAGAAAAGTCGCTGAGGCTGTAAACCTCCAGAGAATTGAGAGCAGGGGACAGATGGTACCATGGCTAGAAGGGGCCTGCAGAGGAGCTAATGAATCGAAGATTTTCTCTGTAGTGGTGTTATTTCACACCCTGCGCCCCAATGTCTCATGCAGCTGTTGTCCAGACCAGTCCAGCAAAAGAAAGCCTCAGGGACCAGAGCACAAGGCTGCAATGAGTGAGGTGACCAGGAAACTGCCACCAACTTGGTTAGGACGGTAGAGATTACTAAGCACACAAGAATCCTGAGGTATTGCAGTCAGCCATCGACCAGACGCTGCCTGCGAGGAAAAAGCTTTAGGCGCTTTTGTACATTGTACCCGTAACATTTAACACTGCAGCACTCCCAGGACCCCTGGGCTCAGACACTTCATGAGACACAGTCCGTGCCCTGAAGGGACAAGACACAAAAGGGGAAGTGACTGGCCAAAAGATCTCACAGGCAGGTCAGTGGCAGAGCCGGAGCAGAGCCGACTTGGCTGGACATTCAGCACGGGGCCCTCTCCTCCAGACCATGCTGCCTCTCTACAACCGTGAAAAGATGGAGCTGGAAGATGTGCACAAGCTACCAGTTTATTTGCCCCAAACAACGAGCTTTGTTCAGGGTTAAGGACTGTTCATGCAAAGCTCACCAGCACAATCACTAACATAAGAAAACCAGGTGTCTCCACAACACTTCATGGCCCCCGATCCTTCAACCTGTCTCCAGGCAAGCGAACCCTGCATTTCCACAAAGCCTCAACAATTCAGCTAAATCAGCAGTGGCCCCTGCAAGACTAGGGCTAAAGTTCAGAGTCCACTTGAAATAAAGCAGAGAGGATTCCCTGCTCTTCAGACAGGATCTGCCAGCCAAAAAGATACGCCAGGAGCTCAATAGGGACTATGGACACGGCCTTGTCTTTGGAAGCCATGGCCAGCAGCCTGCTCTGGCTGAATATCTCGCAGCGCTGTGAGCAACACAAGATGGCTCCTTCACTACTACATTTGCTCTAGTACAAGAGGAGCTTCTCTCACCAGCATTCTCCAGAAAGACGTGGGGAGGGTGTTTTTCAGCACATAAATGCCAAGCTCTGACAGGCAAGTTTTTCTTACTGTTCCCAAATGGCACTCGCACTGCTCCCTAGCAGGAAGCTGACTGACTAGAAATCAACCCTAGGATAAGCAGATGCAGGCTGCCTCTAAACCAATAGGTGTTGCCCCGCTGTAATCTTAGGCTGCTTTAGTCCAAGGGGCCTGGAAAGCTAATGCAGGCTGGGGGGAAGGACAGAGACTGGGAGTAACGCGAGACAGGGATGTGGGTATTTACCAATGAATCAGGTCAGGCTCCATCTGCAAGTTTTTAAAAGGGAGAACTACAAGTCCCACTTGGGCTGGACATAGGAATCATTGGGTGAACCTCTCTGGCCTGGGTAAGTCTGGGCATATCATAACGGTCCCTTCTAGCCTTCAAGTTATGAACATATTTCCTCAGTGCTGTGAGCTCTGGCACCTGGCCATTTAAGCCTGCCAGACACCTCATTTCTGGCCTGTACATTGACTAAGGGGGCTCTCTTCCCCTCACCATAACTTGGAAACTATCACTAGGAAGAAAGGGCAGCTGCCCTTGTTTCTTCTCCAAGCTACGGCTAGCCAGGCCCCCAGTGCTGTCCCCACAGAGCCAAGGATTAAGAGGAGAACTTGAGCTGGTAGATTTGGGGGCTGCCTGCATGTCCAGTTATTGACACCTCTAACGCCCAGGGTTAGAACCAGGTTCTTTGGAAAGAAAACTAGCTGCACCAAGCCACATGAGCAGGATCTCTCCTCCTAAAGGCAGGCCAGACTTGCTCTGCCTGTCCAGTCAGCTCACCAGCAAAAATGCCATGATGCTAACCTTGATGTCCTGCTACAGGCTGGGGATGTTGATGCTCTGAGCATCAGAGTAGAGGGCATGCTCCTGCTGGTGTTCCCGCAGGGGACAAGGAACTGCAGTTCCCAGGAATTGATACACTAGTTACATGCACAAAATTGGTCCTTTTGCCTGGTGTAGGATATCCTTAGACAAACAGCGTTCATGTCTTCTTAAGGGAGCTCTGCCTGAGTAATGGGATTTAGCAGAGAGGGGGCAAAAATAATCCCACTAAATGAGAGGAAAAATACATCAAGCCCACTGGGACGGGCTCAAATCCCTCTCCCACCATGCCCAGATACCATCTCCCAAAAACTACTCAGGAGAACACACACTGGCTGCTTCGCGGAGAGCCATGTGGCTGGATAATCAGAACACAAATCTCCGAAAGATTAGTGCAAATCCCCTAGAGGATTAATCTGTTGTCTCCTCAGGTTACTTCATTATCTTTTCTCCAGAACCACCACCCAAGCGATCTAAGCTGCATGTGCAAAGCCCCAGCTCAGATCAACCTGGCGTAAGTTATCACCCTGAAGCACGCAACATCAAGTAGAATCCCTCTTGCGCTGGTGACTACAAATAGAGGGGGACACTGCAAACTGCCTCTGGAGAGACTTGCAAAGAGCCTCCACAGGGTCTGCTCCCACAGAACTGCCTGCAGGATATATGCCCTTCGACAGAAGAAAGATTTAAAGAGTAGTTAGTTCTAAGAACTCTTTCAGTTCTCTGCTGCACAGTGAACATTTGTGCAGAGCAGTCCCTTAGAAGCTTAATTAGGAGACTTCAACGCCTTTTCTGCATGGCCACACAGTGCATCTCTGTAGGCTGCCCAAGCTACCTCATTTTCAGCTGCACTTCTTGCTATTAGCTCTTTTCATAATGTTAACTAGCCACAAGAACTTCCACGCGGAATTGAGTCCTAAGCTCCTGTCTTTTTGCTGGTTAGGGTCACAACCAGTGTGACTCTGCCATCTGTGAAAGGAGGACACGCTCCCAGGGTGGTAGGTCAGATTTTATCAAGGTCCCCTCCTGAGCAAGCGGTGGCATGCCGGCTTGCATCCTAAACAGCTAATTCCACACCAGAGAGAGAGGAACTCTGCAGCAGTCCAGGCACTGCAGAACATTCACTCCAGCACAAAATTCCAGCTGACCAGTTAACAGTCACAGCAGAGAAAGCCCCCCCAAGCACTCAGTCAGAGCAGCAGGAGCAGTATACCTGGAAGCTGTTGCAATATTCTAGTAACAGGTTTATACAAGCGTGATACAATTCACACACACACACCCCCAGAGTGAGGGGTGGCTCTTAGAACAGCAGCACCACTGGAATGGGTTACCTAAGGAGGTGGTGGAATCTCCTTCCTTAGAGGTTTTGAAGGTCAGGCTTGACAAAGCCCCAGCTGGGATGATTTAGTTGGGAACTGGTCCTGCTTTGAGCAGGGGGTTGGACTAGATGCCTCCTAAGGTCCCTTCCAACCCTCAGATTCTATGAACACAGCAGACAGGCTCTTCACGTTGCACAAGGATTTCCACTGAACTAGGAATCTCAACGTGTAATTTGACAGGCACACTGGCCAGTGGGGTTTACTCCCTCAGGCTGCAAGCCACATAAGAACATCCATGCTGGGTCAGACCAAAGGTCTATCTAGCTCAGTATCCTGTCTTCCAACAGTGGCTAATGCCAGGTGGCCCAGAGAGCATGAACAGAAACAGGTGATCATCAAGTTATCCATCCCCGTTGCCTATTCCCAGGCTTCCGGCAAACAGATGCTAGGGGACGCCATCCCTGCCCCATCCTGGCTAATAGCCATTAATGGATCTATCCTCCATGAATTTATCTAGTTCTGTTTTGAACCCTGTTATGGTCTTGGCCTTCACAACATCTTTTGGCAAGGAGTTCCACAGGTTGGCTGTGTGAAGAAATGCTTCCTTCCGCTTGTTTTAAACCTGCTGGCCTATTAATTTCACTGGGTAATCCCCTAGTTCTTGTGTTATGAGAAGTAGTAAACAACATTTCTTTTACTTTGCACGCAGAATAAGTGCATTGATAACCTTTGGTGGTTAAGGATGCAAGAATTCTTTCATGAGTGCTGGCTGGTGAGTCTTGCCCACATGCTCAGGGTTAACTGATCACCATATTTGGGGTGGGATGGAATTTTCCTCCAGGGCAGATTGGCAGAGGCTCTGGAGGTTTTAGCCTTCCTCTGCAGCATGGGGCATGAGTCACTTGCTGGAGGATTCTCTGCAGCTTGAGGTCTTCAACCACAATTTGAGGACTTCAATAACTCAGACATAGGTTAGGGGTTGTTATAGAAGGGGTGGGTGAGATTGTGTGGCCTGCATTGTGCAGGAGATCAGACTAGACGATCATAATGGTCCCTTCTGACCTTAAAAGTCTAAATCAGAAAATGAACATTTCCACAAGGGGTCTGAAGTCTCTTTACCTCTCTTCAGAGGGATCTATAGGCCACGACATATCTACAGCTGGAAGGTGGGGTGCAAGTACAGTACGTGAATGCAGCTAAACATGTATTTTATATAGTCCCAGTTGATCAGTGCATTTTATGGGGTTAGTGAATCCTCACCATTGTACAAGGACAGACAGATGGAGTTACTCAGAACCAGCAGACTCTCAGCCTGCCAGTTTGTAGCAGAGCTTCAAAAAGAACCTAGGGGGAGTTCTGATTCCCAGCCCCCCTGCCTCTCCTCCCTCGCCATGAACAGATAGAATCCAGATGTCCCGACTCCCAGCTCTTCCACCGTATACAGCAGAACCTATTCCTCAACGTCCTGGAAAGCAGAAGAGGCAAAGCAGCAGCGCTGGCGCCTACCTTGCGGGTCAGCTTTCTTGAAGGCATTGCAGCATCCACAAAGTTTGGTGGCCGCGTCCGTGCTTGCTCTGCAGCTGCAGGTGTAGCTGTGCTGCCTGCAGAACGGCATTCCCCGCAGCTGGAAGAGAACCAGGAGAGTGATGAGCAAAACCCCAGCCAATTCCGAGATGCCTGAGGGTCATTTCACAGACAGCTTCCTTTTTTTGAAGCGTGCCAGATAGCGAGCTAAGGAAGCCAACATGAAGCAGCATGCACAATGTCTTTGCCTGCACAGAGGGGCTGTGTTGCAGCACACTTCATACGCAAGCTCAGGGAAAATCAGTTTAATAGCAGTACCAGCTGCCTCTTACGGCATGTTTCCTAGCCGGTAGTACCCAGTTCACAGGGAAAACCAGAGAGAGAACAATCAACAAGGTGCTGCTTAGAGAGCTCCTCCCCATGGAAGAAGCCATGGAGCTCATTCTCATGCCGTGCGAGCACCTAGCCAGCCATGGGGCCTGATTTTCAGAGTTTGCTGATTCTTGCAGAACCCACTGACTTCATGCAGGCCGTTTCTGAGTACCCAAATATGAGGCCACTGTGGCAGCGTGTCCCTCCCCTGAACACATGTCCAAATTATGGACTCTGCTGCCCGTGCTGAAGACAGGGCTAGCTAGTGGCAACAAAACTCAGAGCCGAGTTACTGCTCTGGTCCTTCAAGGGGACCCTACCCCTCCCAAAGCCCACACCAGCATGGCATGGTTAACAGAGACAGCAGCGTCATAGCAGGCATACGTACCACTCAGTTCTTGGCCAATTTTGAAGCTGTTTGCTGCTCGAGAGGCGGGGGCATAGATATCGCATGCTTCTTCTATCTTGGAGGAGCCCCTGCAAACAAACCAATCAGGGCACCACAAACTCACCACGTTGGAAAAGCCCCAGTCCTCCACTCACATCACTTGCAAAACTCTGCTCCAGGGAACGGGTTTCTCCTTTTAGTGGCAGAAGGTCCCATGCCCTACAAAGAACGGTTTCTCCATGGACACTGGCTAGAATGTTGGCTAAAGGAGCCCCTACCTCTCCAGATGCCAATTCAGGAGAGTTACCCCTCGAGTCTTCCTGCCTCCAAACTCCAGCAACTCATTCCTGCAGCCATGAAGGCTAGACTCCCGCCAAGGACAGGAAAGCTTCTCAGGGACCAGTCATTAAAAGCCCAAAAAACTCCAGAACCCTCTAGCTAGAGGGTCAATGAGAAACAAGCCCTGGAGATGCTCCAGAGCCCACCTGAAAGCTTTGCCAAGTACCATGCACACGTGATATTCCACATGTTCAATGGGCCACCTTGCCAACTCCCACTCACTTTCAGTCTGTTCTCCAAAGACCATAAGAGCCGAGAGTAAACGAGGCTGATACCCCATGAAAGCAGTGTCATTTACACCAAGTAAAATGGAGTCAAAGATTCAGAGGGCTCAACTAGTGGGGAGGAAAGGAAAAACATGTGTCTTGAATGAAGCCGTCAGCTCCCATCAGCCAAGCCCTCCTCCCATATCTGTTCTCTGTTGCTAATCGAGAACAGATGTTAGTGTGGGATGGCCAAAAGCTACTGATGAACAACCATAGATCTTAAACCAGCTGCATGGCTCCTAGAAATAGCACATTGCCAAGTGTGGGAGGTTCAGCTGCCAACTGCCGAGGCAGCCACGATGCCAGTCAAGCTCAAGAAGCGACTTTCAGTCTGCCTGTTAACCTCAGAGGGGAAGTTACAAAGCTGGGGCAGAGTTAGCCTGCTAAGATAAATCGTTCCAAATTCAGGCATTGTGGCATGCAGGCACAGTCCCCCCAGCTGCTGTTAGTTTTGCTAATGAACATGTCCACCTATTGAAGTTATTGATTCTGACTAAACACCCTAGACACGAGGCCACTGACAATCCAAGCTGCATCATGTCAGTGAGGTTTGTTTTTTTTTTAATCAGAAGATCAAAGAGTTTATGCTACATTTTTTCCCTCTGTTCATAGCTCTGCAAAATTAGAGGTAGCAAGAGACCATGATGCTGGTAGCAGGGAGCTGTTTGCTGGCACATCTAGCAAACAAAGTGAAATAAAGGCATGTGTCTATTGTCCTCAGAGTCTCACCACTCAAAATTTGTTTGCTACACAAGTGTCACCCATTTTAAAGATGATAGAAACAGAGGTAAAGTTTGGTCTAACATCACAGTGAGACAGGGGCTGAGCCAGAAATAGGACCTAGTTACCCCACTATCCAGTTCCTCTCTACCCAATGTGTGGCTAGAACAAGTATTCTGCAGAAGTTTTAACTTTCTTACAATTTATATCCTGGGATACAGATTGTCAGCTGGCTTGGACCAGCATGCTTTGTTTGCAATCAACATTCTGCTTTTACATTACAAGCAAGCAGTCCCATGTCTCCCCCAAAGACCGGAGTTTCATTCCATTTGAAAATTGCTTGCATATGGCAGACGGACCTTGCCAAACTGCTGGTCAGAGCTAGCAAGAGTTCCCAGTAGTTTGGATCAGCTTGAGGGACAAAATTATCCCTCAATCTTGAGCCCGTTTCCAAAAAGGGCCAAAGCTAAAGGCTATATGGTTACCATGGAATTCATTAACTCAACACAGGCAGCCCGATGGCTGGTCATTTACACCAAATAAATGGTCAGTGTGCTACATTGGGATTATACCAGAATAGGAGTGTATTACACTCACTTAACACTGGTGTTAGTGGCAGGGTGCAGGGCAGTGGAGAACCTGGCCCACAGTTCCTAGCAAAAGTAGGAAAGACAACTAACTAGCTAATTACCAGCTTAGCTAAAGCTATAACCTGGAAATGAGGTTTTCCACAGTATCTGAGGAGTTCACTACTTGAGGTCTTTAAACCATGATTTGGTGACTCCAATAACTCAGACATAGGTTAGGGGTTTGTTACGGGAGTGAGGGGTGAGATCCTGTGGCTTGCATTGTGCAGGTCAGACTAGATGACCATAATGGTCCCTTTTGACCTTAAAATCTAACTCGTTTACTCTCCTGAAATGAAGCATTTCAATTCCAGCAGTCAGTTGGGCCCTCTGTGCTGCCTAGTTGGATAAAGAGAGTCTATGCATTTGTCCAGTTCTTTAAGTGGGCCCTTAAGAACTCTGGGCACCTGGTGCTGTGTTGATGGTGGCAACGGTGCATGTGTCCCCTGGTCTCCTGGTCATGCTATGCACAGCTGTCTGCCTTGCAGCAGTACTGCCTGTACAGTTTGTAAGGTGCTTTGAGATCCTTTGAGCTGAAAGCAGCTATGGAAGTGCAAGGCTGCTGAAGGTTTCAGCTGTATCAGAAGTACCTCTGTCACAAGGAATTCAATGTTAGATCAGTGCTAGACAGAATATTCCCATTACATATTTCAGCGCACAAGGTTTTACCTCCATCCCCTCTTATGTTGGAGCCTCCAACTAGTACCAGAGCGTGAAGACGTTGACAGAGAAATTGATACAGTTTAGAGGAAGGGTGACCTTGTGGTTAAGGCACTGGACTTTAACTCTGGAGACCAGGTTTCCATTCCACGTGAAACAGAAATATTGGGTGATCTTCATCTCCGGGCCTCTGCTTCGCACCTGTGAAACAGGGATAACAATCCTTCCCTATTTCACAGAGTCCTTGTAAAGAGAAGTAACAGATGCAATCAAGAAGCACTCACACTATACTGACAGATAGAACAGACATTGAAGATAGCAATGTCCAGCATCCAATCAGGAATTAGCATTGCAAGTTAGGTCATTAAAGGAGACTGCTACAATGCTCTACAGAGAAGAGCAAAATTTAGACTGAGGTTTCAAACCAACAGCACGAGTGAGTCTGGATCAGCTTTCATGTTTTATTTACAGATGCAAGTTTTAAGCATTTGACTAATGGCAAGCAGACAAGTTAAATCTGAGCAATAGTATTTTGTAAATAGTGAGATTTTGGGGAGTATATCTTGTTCATAGCAGAATGCCATTACCATTGTGCTAAATGCTATCTGATGTTATGTACCAATGACTTGTTTAACATGAGTTGAAAGCATCTAACTTTATGATGCACACTAAAAACCATCACTAGGGAATTTTAGTTGCTAAAAATGTCCTAAAGGGTTTTCAGGGGATAGATTTTTAAAGTCACCTAAGTCATTGAGATTTGTGTTTCTGAATCTTAACAGGGCTTGCCCCCTAGATTCCTTGGGTTTGGTTTTTTTAAGTCCTCCTTCAACTTTATCTTCAACTGTCTCTCAAAAATAAAAGCTTTGTATAAGTGTCTACACACACACCACAAAACATTTCTCTATCTATCTATGTCTCTTCCCTGTTCTGCTATTTCTCTAAACTGCCTTTTTGCGTACACATTTTGTAAGAGAAGAGCTGCACACAACAGTACTGGGTCACATGCCAGTAGAAATCCAGGTTCCTAGAATCAAGAAATATTGTCTTTGAACATTAGATTTAACAGGCAGAATGTGCAGCATTCTCACTTGTTATAGGCAAAGAATTTTAGAAGGCATAATTTAACAGCCTCTTTTGGAGTTTTCACTTTCCTATTTTATTATTAAGAATCATATTCTTCACATCAGCCACCTCCTCTCTCCCCTCTGGATAGCCAGCCTGCCAGCTTCTCCAACCCCCCCCTCCCCTTATTTGTGCTGATTAAGAAATCGTTATCTATTGCAGCTCCCTGCTCTGGAGACCTTGGGAATCTAGTGGCCCAGATGAGAGAAAACAATGTGCCCTGAGTCACAAGAACTTTGTCACTTGCTCTTGTATGCCCTCACCCAGCCCTACTCCTCTGGCAGCTGCTGCTTCAATTGAGAATCCGGCCTGCAGCACAATCAGAGGCACAGCTAGGACAAGCCGCAGAGGCGAACTGAATTCCCCCATAGGGCACAGGATTAAAGCTACTAGCTGTGCTAGCTTCCAACTAACCCGATCTCCCCCAGATGGGACTGCATTTTAAACCCCACTCCGCACCAACACACATGTGATTTAGCCACGTGCAGCATCTGGCCATCCACTGTTTCTAACACACACAGCTCAGCCATTCCTATCTGCCTGGGGAAAACAATGCAGGATTGCTGCCTATAGAATACCTCTGGCATCCAGTCCAGTTTCTAGAATCCCAAGCAGGTATTCTGCAGTAACGGGTCTCACTGCCAGCAAGCTCTCCCTGCAATTTATCCTTTATTTCCCCCTTGGTTTTTATCAGTCCTACACATTGCCTGTGTATCATGTTAAATTCCCCTCATTATTAATGCATACACCTGCCTATTTACGGATGTGCCCCTTAGTTAGTGGTTGCTTTGCCAAACTACACAGGCCTGATCTTTCCTCCAAATCCAGTTCCTCCAGGCCATTGATTATTGCCGTTCTCCTCAGACCTCCCTTCCAGTCAGTCACTTATGTCCCAGAACTGACCATAACATCTCAGCTACAGAGTCACATAGGGGGAACTATCACATACCTTTCTCTAGACATGCTGGCTCTGCAGTATACAACCTCAAAATTTGCATCGGCTTTTCTTTGGCAGCCCTAGCACATTTCAAGCTCAGATCTAATTTGATGCTCACTGTCACCCCTAAATCTGTCAGCCATTACCTCTTCCTCAGCCGTGGTAAGCCACTGAGTACTCTCCTAACATGCACTTCACTTCATTTACAGAGGATCTTAAGGTCTGTCAGAGGGTATGTCTACACTACAAGCACTACAGCAGAAGAGCTGCAGCAACACTAGTGTAGACACTTTCTACAGTGACAGGAGGGGTTCTTCTGTTAGGGCAACAAATCTACCCCCTCAGAAGAATTCTTCTGTCCACCTAGTGGCATCTATACCAGAGCTTAGTTGGCTTAATTATCTCTCTCGCGGTGTGAATTTTTCACATCCCTGATAGACACAGATAGGTCAACCTAAGTTTTAGGTATACACCAGGCCTAAGTGACAACCACCACCTTGGCAGACACACAGGGGACTGAACAAAGAACCTCCAGAGTGAAAAGAGTGAGCTGCTACAGCTTGAACTAGAGCACCAAGCCTCCTTGGCTGGAGCTGTAACAGACTCCTATCCTCCACAGATTGGGATCTATAACGAGGCTAGGAAAGATCAGAGATGATGCGAACTGATGAAGAAATATTTTCATCAATAACTGAAATCTGCAGATAGACAAAGAAAGAAAAGTGCTGCTTGAGAATATATTAGAGTTTGATTTAAGGATATTTATTTTGTGATTTGATGTGATGTTGACAATGTATGGTTTAAGGTTTACAAAGTGTGAGTTTAATATACAGTCATTAGATGATTAGTCTGATCCCCCCCACACACATTTCCTGCAACTGTGAAAATTAAATTAAATACTTAGAAACACTGATAGTCATCAACAGTATAAAACAACAAACATCAAGTTCTACCAAGCCTACCTATATTGCAACACCGCACTGGTTTAGATCCAATGTGCATGGACAGATGTATTTAACACAAATCAGTTAAGACAATACTTTTAAAGCGTCCATGCAGGGGTTAGGAGTTTAGAACTAGTACAAACAGTCTAAACTCACAATGACTTTTACCAACACAATCCAGGCATAAACCACTTGAGAAGCATCCACTAAAAATGCATCAGTTCAACATCGCATCACTTTATTTCAGTGAAGCCTCAGTCATGGACCAGGACCTCCCAGTGCCAAGTGCTACACAGACACAGAACAAAAGGACTGTCCCTGCACCAAAACAGCTTCCAGTCCAAGTAGTAAAACTGGTGCAACTTCGTGGTTAGACCAGGCCTTGCTGTCTTTTCTGCCCATGCTCTTAACTTCTGCAGCCACACCAAAACACCCCCATCCTGCCCACAATTGCACTGCTGTGCTACCCTTCCTTACATGTCCTCCAAGTTAGCAACATTTGATTGTTCTGAGTCACTCCCCAAGGGGATTGTCACACTAGGGAAAACACCCAGACAAAAGTACAGGTCACCACCAGAGGTAGCCATGACAAAAGCCACTGTGTAGATGGGGCTCATGGCCTGCACCCGCAAACTCCTCCTGCCCAGCCCGATCATTAGGGGTCCCGTTTCACCAGACAGGCTCGCCCTCCTAGATAAGGGGAGCTATGTGGACAAATCCAGGCTGGGAACTCCAACCCACCCCCCTCTCGCAGGTCAGGGTGGGGCAAGCACTAAGCACCTGCAGATTAGAAGTGGGAGGGGGGGAGACTTGGCTAAGGAAGGTGTGAGAAAGAAACACCCCCCCACACTTCCCTTTAGAGAGGAGAACCCCACCCCACCCCCAGCAGAGGCAGCCTGCCCTAGGAGGGAGGGGAGTTGCCCTTGCAGGGCTCATAGAGAGGGAGGATCCTAGTTCCGGAGTCACCGAGGGCTGTGATCTTCCCTGCAGCCACTTCTCCCCGCACACCGCGACACCACACACTACTACCCACCCCCCACCTCACAGAGCCCCCCCGCATGCCCCGCCCCCCAGCTCCCCCCCCACCTCACAGAGACCCCCCCCGAAGGCCCCGCCCCCCAGCTCTCCCCCCCCACCTCACAGAGCCCCCCCCGCAGGCCCCGCCCCCCAGCTCTCCCCCCCCACCATCAGAGCCCCCCCCGCAGGCCCCGCCCCCCATCTCTCCCCCCCCACCTCACAGAGCCCCCCCGCAGGCCCCGCCCCCCAGCTCTCCCCCCCCACCATCACAGAGCCCCCCGCAGGCCCCGCCCCCCAGCTCTCCCCCCACCTCACAGAGCCCCCCCCCGCGCAGGCCCCTCCCCCCGCCTCTCCCCCCCACCTCACAGATCCCCCCCCGCGCAGGCCCCGCCCCCCAGCTCTCCCCCCCACCTCACAGAGCCCCCCCCCGCGCAGGCCCCGCCCCCCAGCTCTCCCCCCCACCCACAGATCCCCCCCCGCGCAGGAGCCCCGCCCACCAGCTCTCAGCCCCCCCCCCACCTCACAGAGCCCCCCCCGCGCAGGCCCCGCCCCCAGCTCTCCCCCCCACCTCACAGAGCCCCCCCCCCGCGCAGGCCCCGCCCCCAGCTCTCCCCCCCCACCTCACGAGCCCCCCCCCCGCGCAGGCCCCGCCCCCCAGCTCCCCCCACAGAGCCCCCCCGCGCAGGCCCCGCCCCCCAGCTCCCCCCACAGAGCCCCCCCCGCGCAGGCCCCGCCCCCCAGCTCCCCCCACAGAGCCCCCCCCGCGCAGGCCCCGCCCCCCAGCTCTCCCCCCCACCTCACAGCGCCCCCCCGCGGGCCCCGCCCCCCAGCTCCCCCCCACCTCACAGAGCCCCCCCCGCAGGCCCCGCCGGCGGACTCACCCGAAGAGCCCCGCGAAGAAGGACTGGGAGCCGCGGACCTTCCTGTCGGCCTCGGCCAGGAGCTGCAGCGCCTCCTTCTCCTTCCCGGCCGGGTCCATGGCGGGGGCGGGGGAGGAAAGCGGCCGCCTCAGCTGTCGCGAGCGCCGCGCCCCGTCACGTGATGGCGGAAAGGCCGGCGAGCGCCCTCTTATCACGTGACGGGGGAAGCCCCGCCCTTGCCTCCCGCGCCACGTGACACGGCCCCCGCCCCTTGGCCGAGGCCCGGACAGAGCTGCCCCAGAGCGGTGCCTGCAAATATTCATGTTAATATTTCCAGCGTGTCACGTGTTTCTTCTTTGGGTTGGTTTTGCCTATTTTAACGTCCCCTGCCATTTTTCAGCTGCTACAGATTTCTCTGCGGCAGTGAGGACCCTGTCTGCATGACTGAGTGCAGACATTCAGGCCCTCTGTTTGGCACTGCAGAGGCCAGAGAAACCTTGCCTTGGGAATACTGTAGTTAGGTAGGTCATCGTTTCTGACAAGGGAAAGAGTATAAAAGAAAAACAGTTATTAAAAAAATGTGCTGACAGAAATCTACAATGAATACGTTAATGTACAATGCCTGTGTGAATCTATTATGTAAAAATGAATGCCAAATGAATCATTTAAGAATCCATACTATTCATAAGCACTGTACAGCTGCAGAAAACAAACCGAGGATTCCTTTAATTCTTCACTTTCAGTCCTTAGCTGTTGTACTAAGTGTTGCTGCTCAGCGTTCCAGCCCAGAGGTGGCAGCATTCCAGTGATAAGTTCTAATGATCATTATTATTTATTATTTGTATTAGGGTAGCACTGAAAGGCTTCAACAGAGATCAGGGCCCCATTGTGCTAAGTGTTGTACAGACACAAAGTAAGAATCAGTCCCTGCCCCAAAAAGTTTATCATGCAAAGGCAGCTCTTATCTAGTGCTTCTTCAGTAGATCTCAATGCACTGTGCAAAGGAGGCTGGTATTGCTATCCCCATTTTACAGATGGGGACCCTGAGGCTCAGAAAGGTGAAGTGATTTGCCCAAGGCCACCCAGCAACCAGGGGAAGAGCCATGAACAGACTCCCAGTCTCCTGAGTGAAGAGCCCATACTCTAACCATTAGGCCACACTGGTTACCCCATTACTATAAGAAATTCTTACAGACTTATTTTACATATAGGCAACTAAGGTCTAGAGAAATTAACTGCAAAGTCACACAGTGAGTGTGTAGCAGAACCAGACACTGAACCTAGATCTGAATCCCAAGCCAGTGCCTTTCCCACAAGACCATCCATGTTCTTTGGGCTACAGGCAGATTGTATGTTTCTAGGCTGAACTTGTAAAGTAATTCAAAATCCTTTGGCCACTGGAGCTGTATGCAGAAAACGCATATTCGGATATTATGAGACCATATCTCCATCAACAACAATGCTGACTTCTGCTTAAAAACCATCATTCTTGATGTATATGATGAATATACAATGCACACTTTGCTCTGGTAGTAGGTACCACCTGAACTCTCCTGATGGGATTGTAGCCTTTTTTTATGCACAGTTGCAGGAAAGATTATCCCTAAATATCCTGCAGAGAGCTGGGCACAATCAATTATCCCTGTCACTGTGAGCTGAGTTCACGTGGCAATTCCCAGGATTGGGCCTTCATTAGATATACTCTTTGATTGACATAATAGGTTGGACCCCGCGCCTGCAACTGGATTGACGGCATGAGAGCCTAAGGAATTGTTGCACTTGAGGAGACTCACCATGGATATTGATGAGCCTTTGCATGGTCTCAGTGATCCTGACTCCCAGTCATGAGCCTTGCACAGTGGACCACAGCTATCGCTTTTACTAGATCAAGGGATATTTCATTAAAGCAACATGTCCTGTATTAATTGGCTAAAGCCAAATTCTGGGTTTCACAGACTCACAGATTTTTAAGGTAAGAAGGGATCTCTAGATCATCTAATCTGACCTCCCGAATAACACAGGCCATAGAATTTTATGCAGTTAGGCCTGTCTTGACCCCCAAAATACGTATTTGGCTAAAGCATCTCTTCCAGAAAGTCATCCAGTCTTGATGGGAAGACTTTACGAGATAGAGAATATAGAAGTTACTTATCTGTAACTAGAGATTCTTTGAGATGTGTGGTCTCTATCTATATTCCACATGAGGCTATGCATGCACTCCATGAGACAGATTTCTAATAATTAGTGTCCATTCATCTGCACCTGCATAGTTGTCCTCATGCTTCAAACCAAAGGCATAAAGGGTAGTGCAGACCGACACCTCTCCCACAAGGATGCAGTCGGAATAGATGTCTATAATACTGCTGTCCCAACAGCTGGACAGAGGAGGCCTGGACTAATGCGTAATGTTTTGTAAATGTATGGATGGAGCTCCAGGTAGCTGCCCTACAAACGTTCAGTATGAGTACCTCTAGAAGGGATGCTCTTGAGGATGGTTGTGCTTTAGTGGAGTGGGCTCCCATCCGCGGGAGGAATTGGAATATGTGCCAACTGATAACAAAGAATGATGCAGCCAGAAACAGTAACGGGAGACTTGGAAATGGCAGAGATGCTTAATGACTTCTTTGTTTCAGTCTTCACTGAGAAGTCTGAAGGAATGTCTAGTATAGTGAATGCTTATGGGAAGAGGGTAGGTTTAGAAGAGAAAATAAGAAAAGAGCAAGTAAAAAATCACTTAGAAAAGTTAGATGCCTGCAAGTCACAAGGGCCTGATGAAATGCATCCTAGAATACTCAAGGAGTTAATAGAAGAGGTATCTGAGCCTCTAGCTATTATCTTTGGGAAATCATGGGAGACGGGGGAGATTCCAGAAGACTAGAAGGGGGCAAATATAGTGCCCATCTATAAAAAGGGAAATAAAAACAACCCAGGAAACTACAGACCAGTTAGTTTAACTTCTGTGCCAGGGAAGATAATGGAGCAGGTAATCAAAGAAATCATCTGCAAACACTTGGAAGGTGGTAAGGTGATAGGGAATAGCCAGCATGGATTTGTAAAGAACAAATCGTGTCAAACTAATCTGATAGCGTTCTTTGATAGGATAACGAGCCTTGTGGATAAGGGAGAAGCGGTGGATGTGATATACCTAGACTTCAGTAAGGCATTTGATACAGTCTCGCATGATATTCTTATAGATAAACTAGGAAAGTACATTTTAGATGGGGCTACTATAAGGTGGGTGCATAACTGGCTGGATAACCGTACTCAGAGAGTAGTTGTTAATGGCTCCCAATCCTGCTGGAAAGGTATAACAAGTGGGGTTCCGCAGGGGTCTGTTTTGGGACCGGTTCTGTTCAATATCTTCATCAACGATTTAGATGTTGGCATAGAAAGTACGCTTATTAAGTTTGCGGACGATACCAAACTGGGAGAGATTGCAACTGCTTTGGAGTACAGGGTCAAAATTCAAAATGATCTGGACAAATTGGAGAAATAGTCTGAGGTAAACAGGATGAAGTTCAATAAAGATAAATGCAAAGTGCTCCACCTAGGAAGGAACAATCAATTTCACACATACAGAATGGGAAGAGACTGTCTAGGAAGGAGTATGGCAGAAAGAGATCTAGGGGTCATAGTAGACCACAAGCTTAATATGAGACAACAGTGTGATACTGTTGCAAAAAAAGCAAACATGATTCTGGGATGCATTAACAGGTGTGTTGTAAACAAGACACGAGAAGTCATTCTTCCTCTTTACTCTGCGCTGGTTAGGCCTCAACTGGAGTATTGTGTCCAGTTCTGGGCACCGCATTTCAAGAAAGATGTGGAGAAATTGGAGAGGGTCCAGAGAAGAGCAACGAGAATGATTAAAGGTCTTGAGAACGTGACCTATGAAGGAAGGCTGAAGGAATTGGGTTTGTTTAGTTTGGAAAAGAGAAGACTGAGAGGGGACATGATAGCAGTTTTCAGGTATCTAAAAGGGTGTCATCAGGAGGAGGGAGAAAACTTGTTCACCTTAGCCTCCAATGATAGAACAAGAAGCAATGGGCTTAAACTGCAGCAAGGGAGATTTAGGTTGGACATTAGGAAAAAATTCCTAACTGTCAGGGTAGTTAAACACTGGAATAGATTGCCTAGGGAAGTTGTGGAATCTCCATCTCTGGAGATATTTAAGAGTAGGTTAGATAAATGTCTATTAGGGATGGTCTAGAAAGTATTTGGTCCTGCCATGAGGGCAGGGGACTGGACTCGATGACCTCTCGAGGTCCCTTCCAGTCCTAGAGTCTATGAGTCTATGAGAAATCTACTTAGAGCATTACTGGGCAGATAATGGTTGTCCTTGCAATTGCTTCATTATAGTGACAAATCATCTTGGTGATTTTCTATTCAGTTTTGTTCTTTGCAGGTAAAATGCTGAAGGGAAACCTTCTCCTTACGAAAAATGGTGTATGGCAGGTCAGCCATGAGGGCTCCTAGGTCACTCACCCATCTGGTCTGATGTGATGGCAACTTGGAAGGCAATCTTCATGGAGAGGCAAGAAACTGAATACATGGCCAAGGGTTAAAGATTGGTCTGGTAAGTATTAATAGTACTAAGTTGAGTTCCATTTTGATGTAGGTTTCAGCATCACTGGAAAGGTCCTAACAAGACCTTTCAGGAATCCAGTGGTTGTTGGGTTAATAAAAATGAAGTAGCCTTCTACCAGATTTCTGCTAGACGGACCCACAGTGAACGAACAAAAAGCCCTGATGTCTTCAGGGATAAGAGATAGTCTAAAATAGCAGGGATTCCTGTTAATGATTCCTTGAGCTTAGCAGCTCTGGCCTTGGCTCCTGAGCTCATGCTCCAAGGGGTTCTGCTCATCGGCTGAGACTGCTGTATGGGGGAGAAGGGGGGGCATGTCTCCCTGGCTTGGATCTAACTGAGGTCTCATGGCCTTCTCCATAAGGTATTTCTGCAGTTGGAGCTCTTGTCCCTTGCAGGTTTGGCGGGGGAGAGGTGTCAGATGCTGTACTTAGCAGAGGTGTGACCTCTCCAAGGCAACAGAGGCAGTGCTAGTGTCCATCTCTCCTGGAGAAGAAGGCGGGGCAGGATATACAGTTCTTATACCCCAGGACTCGAGGCATAGTCTTTGTCAGCAGGGAACACTAAGCTATGCTACAATGCTAAAACTCTAACAACACTAAGAACACTAAAAACTATGTACAATTATATTTACCAGTTCTGAAGAAGACGCAGAGGTAGTTACAGGCACAGGATTCCAACTCAGACCATGTGACGGTGAGAAGGAACTGGAGAGGCATTGATCCCCTAGTGACCTCAGTTCAGAGCACAAGGAGGGCAACTGCACAGGTGTGCACCAATGGACACTACTTGCTAGAAATCTCCAGTTTCAGGGGCATGGTGTGCATGTGTATCCACATGTTGGATACACATAGGGACCAGCATTTGAAGAAGAATCACCAGTCCCTTTGGGAGTTTTTTCCAATGGCTAATTATCCACACTTAAAAATTGTGTCTTATTAATTAGGTATCCAAGGGCAGAATTTGTCCCTTGATGTTAAAATAGTTAATGATTAATTGGATTACTTTTCAGAGTTCTTTGAAGATGCAGCAGTATTAGAAGTGTGAACCATAAGTCCCCCCCTACCCCGCTGCCTTCCCCGTTTGTACACAAGCATTAGTTTGTATGCAGCATCTGTGCTCTGACGTGCCTGCAGCTTCATTGGCATCCAAGAATACATCAATTTAAGTTCAGATCACTTTTCATCCCAGTGTGAACTTTTGAGAGGAGCCCTAAATGAATTACTTCCAGATGAAAGGTTAGCTATCCCATTTCACTGCACAGAGCTCAGAGACTGCAAACAACCCACCAGCCTGTATTATGCCCATGGTAACAAAGCAGTGAGTATACACTGTCATATGCCTGCTTGTTTCTTCATTTGTCTAAGTCTTGCTTCAGTCTATGCACGATATATATTTTTCTGTGCTGGACATAATATCTGTTTTAATGCAGGGGAGGTAAAATAGAGATTCTTATGGCAAATTAATCTTGAAATTATTTTCTAGGCAGAGCTTCTTTGACTACAGCCTCTGCATATGAACAGGTGGAGAATTTTTAAATGTGACGTCACCACTTCGGTTATTTCCACTGTCACCTTTAACAATACAACGCAACTGTCAATGGCATTGTGCAGCACCTTTCATGCAAATGGCATGTTCTCCCCTCCTCGGAAGGCTTTGCAGAGTTAAATGATGCAGTTGCAGTAATAAATAGCAGCAGAGGGCAGGAAGAAACGAGGAGGCATTAGCAAATGAGATAAGCCTGGGTTGGACTTTAAAAAGACTCTTGTGACAAGCATGCTGAAACAGGTGCAAACCATGCCGAGACTGCAATTTTGGCTTGAAAATACATCTTGCTCTCTTTTCTTCTTGCTGTCAAAGATGACCTAGCTTAGGGTTTTATATTGCATCTATCACCGTGGTATCTAATGTCATGAGATCTCGTGACCGTAAAATAACAAATAGGTATTCCTAGCCACCCATGAAATGCTACATAATTTGACATGCAGCTTTCCTCTAAAATCTTCTGCACTATATGGAGTGCATATGGCCAAGTGTTTTATAGGTGACAACAGATTCCTGATGGCTAAGCTCTTCCTCCAAATGATATTTACATTGATGATTTATGATGCCTTCAAGGCTTGTTGGTCTTTGCAGGTTGTTGCCAGATGGCCCCTCCTCTTTGCATGAAGTGCTGCAGTGCAGTTGTAGATATCAGCCGCTAAAAGATCACCTGTTTAAATAAATGGCTGCTGTAAGCATCCCTTCCGATATTGACATAGATAGAAGACTGGTTTTTAGCTTCTGAATATGACTGAAGGTGGAAGGTAAGGAGGGATTTAGAAGTCTGTATTTCCTCAGTGCTAGGAAATCAGAACAGATATCCTTTGCCATTCAAGGATACCCCACCCATTGGATCTCTTACAGAGGTTTTCCTTTGACTGACCTATGGCTTGGGTTTATACTACTGTTCTGTTTGCTTGGGTTCTTATATGGCTGCCCATCACGGCAATATCTGAGCATCTAGACAGAACAGACTGCAGTCTTGTCTTCACGGAAGAACAATTTCCTCCACTGCAGTAATTACTGGGTGAAATTCCATGCCCCATGTTATATAGTAGCTCCAACTAGATGATTGCAGTGACCTTAAAATCTACAAATACAGTGGCACAAATGTGTGGGACTAACAATATTGACTCGCTTTGCAAAGTGCTGTGAAATTCATGGATGATAGGTATTATTTTATCACTAGACATTCCCTGGAGGTAAAATCCATATAAGAGGAGAACCATAGCCAGATTCTGATCTTGCTTACACCACTGTAAATCCCATGGAACCAAGAACAGAATCTGGCCTCCTATCCAGCTGTCCACTTTGTAATCACCTAAGTCAGAAGTGCAGGACCACGCTCCTTGTCGCTGTTCTAATGATCATTGCGTTTCCCCCCTTAAGAGCGAAATGGCAGATGTAAACTCCAAGAGGGCACCTCAGTTCTTGCAAAAATGTATTAAGCCAGAGGACAACGGAGGGGACGCACAGCCCAAAGAGGAGATAATAGAAGAGCAGTCTCTCCCTGTTATCACTCAATCCTACCCTCAGACAGTGCAAGGTAGGTGCATTTCTCTGGTCTCTGTTAAATAATGCATTTTGCAGTGATGCCATTATGTTGTTATCATCTGCCTCATGTATGGCTGTGTAGAGCCAGGCCCCTGTATGGTTCCCTATAAATAATGGTCACACTTCACATGAAGGGAACATTTTCTAGTAGTTTACAAATAGATGAATAGATGTTATAACAGTTAATTAACCATTTGTTAGAGTCCCACAAGTCAACAGGTTGCTCATAATCACCTATAATGCCTTCTACTGATAGGCTTATAACCTAACTTATAGTACAGGTCTCTCACAACTTACGCGCATTTAACATGCGCGATTTCAGCTTTACGCTGAAAGGCCTGGAGTCTGGGAAGGGGCGTGGCCTCAAGTAGAAGAGGCGTGGCCTCAAGATTTAAAGGTCCTGGGGCACCAGCTGTGGCTGCGAGTCCCAGGGCCTTTATATCACCCAGGGGGCTCCCAGCTGCAGAGGTGGTTGGTAGCCCCTGGGGCGAAATAAAGGGCCTGAGGCTCCAGCTACCGTGGAGCTTCGGGCCTTTTAAATGCCGCCCCAGCCCAGCTGCCAAAGCTGTGGGCGGGATTTAAAGGGCTCCTCTGGGCTCCCCACCATGGCGGGAAGCCTGGCAGAGCCCTTTAAATCCCGCCTGCAGCTTTGGCAGCTGGGCTGGGGTGGCATTTAAAGGGCTGCACCAGGCTTCCTGCCACGGTAGGGAGCCCGGAGGAGCCCTTTAAATCCTGCCCGCAGCTCCGGCGGCCGGGTGGTGGGAGGGAGCCCTTTAAATCCTGCCCGCAACTCTGGCGGCCGGGCGGGGGGGGGAGCCCTTTAAATCCCACCCGCAGCTCTGGCGGCAGGACCGAGGGACATTTAAAGGACTCCACCAGGCTCCCCACTGTGGCGGGAAGCCTGGCAGAGCCCTTTAAATCCCGTCTGTAGCTCCGGCGGCCGGGGGAGCCCTTTAAATCCCGCCCGCAGCTCCGGTGGCGGGACTGGGGGGGCATTTAAAGGGCTCCACCAGCTCTTTAAATGCCCTCACCCCACAGTCCCGCCGCCGGAGCTGCGGGCGGGATTTAAAGGGCTTGGGGTTTTGACTATACGCGCTTTTTGTTTTACGCAATAACCACGGAATGGGACCCCTGCCTAAGATGCAACAGACCTGTACATGCCACTTATGGCTCTAGATGTTTATAACATTTATTAAGCCTGTATAAACTACTTATCAATGTATCCTCTTTATATAAAGTGTGACCTAAACGATAATATTAGATCTTCCCAACTAAAGCTAAAAGTCTATACTTAATTTTTCATGCTGCTTTGTAGTAGGATGAGTGGACCTGAGAAAGAGGGTCACATTTCAGGAGGGACGTAGTTCAGTGTGGCACCAAGGAGCTCAGAAATGCTGGCTGAACCAGACTGCTTTCACACCAACTCTAGAACTTCCACACATAATACTGGTCTCCCAGCATGTTCAACAGAGATCTCTTTCCTACAGCTCTACCATCCATGTCCCTTATTCGTGTTCCTCTGCAGCCTGAGGCACGGTTTGCCTGGTGGGATCATCTGGGCATATCTCACCTAATCAATCCCCTGCCACTACAGGGGCCTCTGGCATTGGTGGCACTTTCGTCTCTCCTGTTCTCTGCCTGAGGCACACAGTTTAGTCTCCTGAGGACTGAAATGTTTTGGACTAACTAAAGTAATTGGGCTCAACACAGGGGTATCTGGGTGAAATGTACAGCCTGTGATATAAAGGAGATCAGACTAGATGATCTAATGGCGCCTTCTGGCCTGAATCTCTATGAAAATCTATGAAATAATGAAACTACTGTACTTTGCAGGGGATGAGAGGGAACTAATGCTATTTTTTTTGCGTAATATTAATAGTGACTTTGGCATTTCTCCTTCTCACAGAGGAAATATCGATGGTGTTCAACACCTACAACATGGCAGCCAACCTCGGCCCAGCCTCCAGGAGAAAGAGGGAGAAAGGTGCAAATCACGATGGCACAAGCACCTCCCTCTATGTTGACCGCCGCAAGTCCAAGGTGTGGAACTATTACACCAAGCTGGGAGATGCCTATGTCGAGTGCAACGTGTGCAAGAAGCAGCTCTCCTTTCACAACAGCACCACCACCATGCGGGAGCACCTGGTGAGGAAGCACAGCATTCGTGACACTTTGCTCTCGCAGCTGAAGGATGACCAGGCTTCCGAGTCTGACTGCATGGCTCAGGAGAACATGATAAAGAGGTCCCGCCAGATGACACCGGAAAACTACCTGTACCATGCCGCGTCCTGCTCGGAACCAAGGACTGATGTGATCTTGGAACTGGTGCTTGAGATGATATTTCGTGACCTCCATCCTCTTTCCGTGGTGAAAGACAAGGGTTTCGGCCTCCTCATCGGGTATCTAGAGCCTAATTTTACCCTCCCATCTCCTATTCAGCTCTCCAGCATGCTGTGGCATAGATACAATGTGGTGAAGCAGCACCTGGAGCGCTATTTGCAAACAGCCCAGTCCATAGTCATCTGCGTGGAGTTCTGGGTGTCCCAGCCCCACCAGACATACTTGACAATCACGGCCAACTTCATTGACGGGGAGTGGCGCCGGGCGAGATGTATACTGGAAACCCAGCCAGTGCATGAGACTAAAGGGGCAGGTGATTTAGGAGAGAAGCTCTTCAGCATCCTGACAGAGTTTGGGTTGTCGAACAAGTCCATTTTCTGTGTGATGCACGACAGCTTGCAGAACACAGTGATGAATTCGCAGCCGCTCAAGAGGGCTTATGGCTGGACCAGCCTGTGCTGTGCTGCCCACACTCTGCACCTGTGCATCAAGGCAGGGCTGGAGGTCGAGCAGGTGCAAGAGGCTCTGACTGCTGCCCGGGGCATCGTGAGCTACTTCCAACAGGATGCGAAAGCCACCTGCTCGCTGAACAGCAAGCTGGAAGCGATCAACAAGACCAAGTTGAAGCTGGTGATGGACGTGGGATCTCGCTGGATAACTACCATTGAGATGTGCGAGAGCCTCCTGGACCTCAAATGGGCGATCATGTCCCTGCTGGAGGAACATCCCAAAGGGACGTTGGCTGTGCAGAACTTAGCTGACCACCAGTGGAAGCTCTTGCAGGACCTGGTGCCAGTCATGAGGACGATTAAGATTGCCACATCATTCTTGCGTGAGGAGCAGAACATCTCCATCTCTTCTCTGATGCCTTGCATCCATGGTATCGTCACTGCCATTGGGCAGCAGTTAGAAGAGTCCAGCGATGTCATCAAGATGGTGGTAGGCAATATAAGGTCAGAGCTGATGCAGCGCTGGAGTATATCAGAGGATGAGAAGGTGCTGGAAAGCCCTGCGATTACTGCCTCGTTTCTAGACCCTCGTTTCAAGGAGATGAGGTTCCTGAGTCCCAACCTGAGGAGTGAGCTGCATAAGAGAGTCAAAAATATGCTATCAGAGGTCTTCAACCACCAGTCCCCACCTTCTACCCAGTTCTGGGTGCCGAACTCAGATTACAAAGCAGAGGTAGGAGAAGCAGGGGTCCAGCTGTCTGCTCATAAAGACAGAGGCCCAAGTGGCCAGTCCCAGAGCATGTATGACATCCTTCTGGGGAAAGATCCAACGGAGAGCATGCCTGAAATCCATCAGCAATTGGAAAACTACATCGTGGAACCTCTCTGCAAACGCAGCACCAACCCACTGGACTGGTGGAAAACCAATGAGCACCGCTTCCCCGCTGTGGCGAGATTAGGCAGGCAGTACCTTGCCATACCAGCCACCGTTGTGCTGCCAGACCAGGCCTTTGCTGCCAACGAGAGCACCCTGGAGCATCGGAGAGCAGTCCTCACTCCTGAAAATCTAGACCAGATTCTGTTCTTGCACCAAAATTTTGATTTTTTAGAATCAATGAGAAACAATAATGAGATGCGGGGCAGAAATCTGCATGCCCAGTATTAAAATGCAGTGAGAGTGGGGCTGAGTACAGAGGTGATGTGTAACAGTGTTTAATGCTTCCCTACCTTCTCGGTGGGATTTTGGAAAGGTGTCTGCCTAACTTCATTCCCATTGAAATTATCCTTTGATGTCAATAGAAGCAGAGTTAAGCCAATGCTGAGTGTTTTCAAAATCCTCCCTACGTGTACAACACTGTTTTTGTAACCACTTTGTGATAGTTTCATCCAACTCAAATACAATATAATTCCAGAGCGGAAAGAAAATGTTAAGTTCTACCAATTTGGACTTCTTAGCATCACCTCTGAATTTGGCCCTAGGGCGTGCTAGTAAAATCCTAAAGGATATACAAATTCTCATTGTAGCAATCTTTTTACAAAACAAAGGTCAAATATATTAATATATGTAAATGTTAAGACTATTCACTGCTGCATGGATCCTACTACTACATAGTCAAAAGCTGTGAGTTTTCATGAAACAGGCCACTGTCCACTATTTTGAGATGTTATTTAAATTGCACTGATGTCAAAAGTTTCAGTCCTCAGAGCTAGTCTCCTCTTCACCAACAGGTTGTTCCTGGTAAGAGAGAGAAGCAGATGGAAGTTGTTCCCTTAGGGCAGCCCTTAGCAATGGGTCACTAGACTGGAAGACAGATCCTGTCTGTTGCCAGTTTTCGGAGAGTATGCATGGCTTGGTTGAGAGGAGAGAGAGCAGAAAAACCTCCCACATAAAGGGCCAGAGCCTCAGCTGGTACAATACATCAATGGAGCTTTGCCGATTTACATCAGCTGATGACCTGGCCCATAAACTTGATTCTTCACTCACACACCAGTTGTAAAGCCATGTATCTATCTTCAGTGGAGATACTCCTGACTTACACTGGTCTCAGCAGCTGAAGAATTGGATCATAGTAATTTTGCATCAGTTTATTTAAAGTCAGATTTAAACTGCTTCAATCCCCTGCGTGGACACTCTTAATTTAGTTTAAACTGGTTTATATCAATTTAACTTGGGTTGGTAAATTTACAGGCACACGCTAAATCAATATGACCAGTTTTAAATCAGTACAAGGGTACCCACAGGGTTTGCACCTGTTTAACTAAGCCAGTTTTTAACATTATTTAGTTAAACCAGTGAAACTTCTGTGTGTAGACAAGGCTTGGGTGAGTGGAGGCACTGTTCGAAGCCTTCCGTTTGCATGCTCAGAAGACAGCTGGTCATATTTTAAGGGTTTCCTTTGCAGTTGTAAGGCTAGAAAGCTTTCTTTCATTGTAGCAGGATGGTGGTCATCCTGCTCCTGCCCTGAAGAGCTTAAAACAGCCCTGGGAGAGGGCCACAGCGGGGGAAAAGTTAGGCTGATTGGGGAAAGCAGCCACAGCTGGGGCCACGCCCCAATCAGGCCGCAGCTGGCCCTATAAGAGGGTTGAGGACCAGAGAGTGAAACACAAACACACTCTCTCTAGCTTCCCTGAGAGACAAGGACCTGAGAAGGGAAGCTTAGGCGGGTACTTAGGGTGCAGCAGTGCTGAGGAAGGGCAGAGGGAGCTGAGGAGCTCCAGCCTAGCAAAGCCCCAGGCTACAGGTCAAGTTACGGGCCCACAAGGGTACTATGATGAGTGGTTTACAGACTGCAGTCCACCCCGGGGAGTGGGGGCTAGATGGTGACTGGCAGTAGCCACTGAGGCAAGGTGGAGATAGGGGGTTCCCCTAGGTGGGGAGACCCAGACTGTGGGTTGCTGCAGTGGGCAGAACCCCTGGACAAAGAGCACTGGGGTCCAGGAGGGACACGGGGGCCAGCGACAGGCGAGATATCAGCCAGCAGAGGGCACTCCGGAGCTGGAAAAGAGCTAATTTCCTGGACAACCAGCAGGAGGCACCAAGTCTTTGTCCCGCCACATTCATCTTTAACTTTAAAAAACAAAACAAAACCTTAATTTCTGCAGAAGCTAATGGGCAAACGTCCAGGGAAACTGTCCTACTTCCCATGGGTGAGTATGTTTGTCAAGCCCTTGACCTGAACATTGCTGCTTTAGTAAAAGGCTCTACAAGAGCATTTTGACTAGTGTGAGGAAGGATTTCATCATCCAGCCTTGCAAAACAGCCACCAACCCAGCAACAAAATCTTTTTTCCAGTTCTCACATAATGATGGGTGGGGGGCAGGGGGGGAAACCCTAGTTATATTTGACTTGCTGTTCAAGCAAAAGAAATCCAATAACAATTCAACTTTGCAGTTTTGCAAGATTGTATTGCTTCTGCAAACAAAGAGATAGACAAAACCAGTGCAGTAATTTATGACCTGCTATGGTGCTTTAACATATTCTGAGATATTAACAGTGGGACTGCTAGACAGCTGATAAGATTTATGACAGATCAAACAGACCGTTAGTTCTGTTGCTGGATCTTGTGCTGCTCTCATCACTGTAGTATCTGAGTGTCTTCCAGTGATAAAATAAACAAGGGACTGACATGTCATGTGTGGCTCTCATTCCATTACTCTCCCCTGGGGGGAAACTACATGTGACTAAAAATAAAAGGAAGGAAGGCTGATGTGCTATATGTTATTATTTGTGATGGCTGGGTTGAAGAAGTGAGGTTTGTATTTGCATCTGAAAGTGGTGAGGTCTGAAGTAACTCTGAATTCCTGTGGAGGCAAATTCCACAGCTTTGGATGAGCCCTGAGAACGTTCTGTCTCCTGCACAAATTAGCTTCATCGTTCCAATAGACAATTCCAGTGTTCCAAAGAAGCTCTATTGACCTTTTCTTCCATTGTAATCTAAGCTAATAAAAAAAATTCCTTGGTATCACAGCCAATCTGAAGAAAACTAGTAAAAAACAAAATTCTGCTACGACTGGATCTGTTGTGCAATTAAGAAAAACCCTGCTCCATAATTTGCAGTTTCCAATTAACTAATATGTTCAGTTTACCCATGGGAATGTAAGACCTGCAAATTTGTTATTCACACAGAGGCTATTGGCTGCATGAAGTCCTTTTGTTTTAACTTAGCATTCTCTCTGCCTGAGAGAAGCCAGGCTTTTTATTAAACTCCAACCCATGTTAGTTTGTCCTTTACCCAGCCTCAGCTCACTGGACCTGTTACAGGTCTGTAAGGCACTTTAAGATCCAAGCAGCTATAGTAATGATAATGACTTCCCTGTATATTTCACCCACCAATGACTGTATGAAGCTGGCACAGCATATATTTAAGTACACAGATTCACAGACTCCAAGGCCAGAAAGGACCATTGTGATCATCTGGTCTGGCTTCCTGCATAACACAGGCCACAGAACTTCCCCAAAATAATTCCTAGAGCAGATCTCTTAGAAAAATATCCCATCTTGATTTAAAAATCATCAGTGATGGAGAATCCACCATGACCCCTTGGTAAGTTGTTCCACTGGTTAATTACTCTGACTGTTAAAAATTTACACCTGATTTCCAGTCTGAGTTGTCTAGCTTTAACTTGCAGCCTCTGGATCGTGTTATGCCTTTCTCTGCTAGATTGAAGAGCCCATTATTAATTACTGTTCCCCACCTAGGTACTCATAGATTGTAATCAAGTCATCCCTTAACATTCTCTTTGTTAAGTTAAATAAGACTGATTCTTTCAAATCTAATGTCTGTGTAGCATGCCCTGTTCTGCTCCACCAACATGGTATAACTAGTTTTGAAATAACCATTAAAAGCAGTATAACAACTTTTACAACTGGAGCTCAAGAACCCAATTTAATAAGCTATGCAGAGAGCACATACAAAATAACAATGCACGGATCATCGCAGGACTACATATTAAATCTGAAATGCAGGGCATGACCATCACGTTTCGGCAAAAAAGATATAAATACAATGGCAATTTCTCATTGATTTTCCTATTTTTGACTTCTTCTAACAGCAGCAACTGAACCCATAAACTTATGGTAAGAAACAAGGGCTATTCACATCCAACTTTTATTTTTAAATGGAGGCAAAAGGGCTTTTTTTTTTAATTTAACTAAAGCAGAAGTACAGAGCCTCTCATATTTGTACAACAGCTATTTTACAGTCATTAACAACTATATATTTTTTTCAACCATGCATAATTGTAATTCAGTGCCAGGCATGTATACTTAATTGAACACACACATCCCTTCTCTGTTAATGTAAGTAAAGAGCATTTAATGCCTTAATGTTTCTTTATAGTTAAACTTGACACCAACAATGTTATATTGATGCTAAACACTAAAAACATCCAAATAGGCTTTGGCATCCTACCAAATACAAACAGTTACAACTTTCCTTTCCGTACCTTCAAGTGGAGGTTTCTTTCCAGCCTCACCAGGTGCTGCTGCACTAGGAAAAACAGTGAGTGTTTTTTCTGCAGTGCCAACAATGGTATAAGCTGAAGTGTGGGCTGGGCACACTGTCATGTCAGCTAACCCTGCACAGAGCTGATCAGCAACTGATCAGATGCTAAAAAACATTTACATATTTTCCAAGCTTAGACAAGACTACCACCACTGATACCCCGCATGGTTTCCCAGTTACCATTGGAGAAGGTCAACGTGTGAGTTTGTTTCTTTCATCTTTGGCTCATTTTTTAATGTTTTATGGGCCATTTAATATGTATCAGCGGCTCCATCTGCTCCTGCACACGGTGGCATTTCATATGAGCATTCCGACTTTTTACCTTGTCGAACACCCTACAAGTTGACAGAAAATAAGGGCCAGTTGTTAGTTTTCTTAACAAGGCTAAATAAAATGGGATTCGCACAGAAAAGCTTTCCCCAGATAATGAGCAAAACAGACTCCCTTTATTTTTCCTCTTAATTTTTAGGTGTGCGGTGCACATGGACGTGAGGGACCAGCATATGGTGAGGTAAAGGTCAGTACTGTGGAAGCTTCCCCAGGCAGCTTTGCTATTGCACCTCAATCCTGACCAAAAGCACTGCTTGTTATTCTCCTCCCACAACCAGTTCTGCCAATACACCTCAGTCCCTAGCTGTAATACTTTCTCTTCCTTTTCAGTCCTGTTCCCACATCTCCTGAACAGGACCTACAAGTAATATTGCATTGTGGTAAAAGATGCATTTGTTTTATTATGAAAACAGATAGGAAAATAGACCTACAAGGAAAGGGAGATGATCACAGATGAGCTGGCAACAGCCAAAGGACCTATGTCCTTTTAATCATACAATTCTCCCACAATATCAATGGCAGCCATGGAGCTAAACTCCCAAATCTCTTTAAAAATGTAGGGGGGGCTAGCCTACAGATGAAACCAGATATGCATCTACAGCTTCAGGGTTCATTAATTTAAAGGGACAATAAGTAACCATTGTAAAAAATCACCTTTTTATCGGAAATCATTTTGCCTTTTACAGTTAGAAATAACACCTAACATTACAACATGAAAGAGATTAGGGGGAAAAAACATCTTCCTTTATTTTTTCTTTGTGTACAGTTTTGTAGTTTCACTTTTGCCAATTTCCCATTTGTGTGGGTCTTTCATGATGAAATGAGGGCGAAAACTTTTTTTTAAACGTTATACGTGGTCATAAAATCACACAAATTGGCTAGGGGACTCAGAGAGAAATGCACCATGCATTTAACTCATTTTAAAAAAATCATTAGATTTTTGAAGTAAATGGTACTCCCTTAATTAAGAATGCTTTATTTATAAATACAAACTGAATTAAGCAGACATGTAGAAATCACTGAACAATACAAGATCCATAATAATGCCGTACCTTTCACACTCTTTACACGGAAATGCACCCTGATAGTCTGTGCTCCCAGGCTGGTCTGGAGTTCCCCTCTGACTGCAGGCTGGACTGTATGTCTTGTGTGATGCTTTTTTGTAATTCTTTGACTTTATCTTCATGTCTTGTCTAGGCAGATAACCATGCATTTTCTTTGGGCTGTATGCAATCTGCAAATTATGGAATATTTGTTAAAATAGCAATCTTTCCCCCTCAGAAAGGTTTATTATTGTGGTTGGATAGTTAAAAGGAATTGAAGTAAAAGAAAATTAACTCTAAACTTTTTAAAAGCCGCATGCATGTGCTTATACACATGCCATACACACTATGATACAGTGCAACCTCTCTCAGATCCTGATTCAGGAAAGCACTTCAGTCCATATTAAGACCCACTGACATGAACAGGAAAATGTATCCATGCTTACCTGAAAATTTCCTTTTATTGAATAGTAAGAAAATTTCTTTTAATTGAATAATCTGTTCATTCTAATAGACTGTCACGGGGTCCCCGGGCGATGCTCTGGAACTGCACCCCACCAAGCCAGTCAGGACTTTGGGGAGCCTCCTCTCCCTTGGAGCAGACTGTCTTCAGGGCAAGAAGCTCACATGGCTTCACCTTCCTTGGTCTGACCTTGGAGCATTCAGCATATGCCCCTCCGTGCGCTTCCCACAGCGAGCCCGCCCAGGCAGGGCCCTGGGGAAGCCAGAGGGTCCTGCACGCAACCCCACTTTGCAGTCAGACGTGACTCTCAGCCAGCCAGTAACACAGAGGTTTATTAGACGACAGGAACAGGGTCTAAAACAGAGCTTGTAGGTACTGCAAACCGGACCCCTCAGCCGGGTCCATTCTGGGGCCCAGCGAGCCAGACCTCCACATCTGCCCTCACTTCCCGTCCCCAGCCAGCTCCAAACTGAAACCCGCTCCAGTCCCTCCTTCTCTGCGGAGTTCCTTTCCCAGGCCAGGAGGTCACCTGACCACTTTGTTCTCCCACACCTTTAGCATCCCCTTGCAGGTGGGAAGGGCCCGGGCCATTAGTTGCCGGGAGACAGTGTCAGCCAGAAACTGAGGCACCCCCTACAGTATTCAGAGGAAGCATTAAGAACAGTCCCACTTCATCACACAGATCCATTACAATGGGTGCTTCAATCTGCTTGCAGGTGGGAGGCAGAACCAGACTGTGTTAAAAATACCTAGAGGAAAAAGCACAACAATTTCTCCTACTGCAAAAGATAGTAAATTCCACCTATTGACAACAAACCCAAATCACTGGACATCCATTTCCATCTCTATTCCGGACCATCTGTTGTCTCCAGGGTGGCCAGATCTGAAGACCTTATTATTTGAAGAAAGGAAATTTTCAGGTAACCATGGATAAATTTTCCGATTCTTCTTCATGCTAAGGTCCACACATCTGTTACAACAGATTTTCATAGCAGTGTGCCTCCAAGATAGGAAGCAGGATCATTCTTGAAATGTGGACATCTACTACGAAGTACACTGTATATAAATATCTCCTCCATTATCCCCTGGCACTGAGGTATGGAAAAGACTTCTCCCAAAAGAAAGGAAATGGCACTGAGTAAGACTGGATGACCAATATGCAGAACTTGATGAATTAAGGGTTGTCCAGTAGATCTCAGAACAGGAGATATGATTACTCTGTCCTGAGAGTGTCCATGTCCCTAAGGATTTGACTCTAATGCTTGACTGAAGGTGGCATATTTCTTGAATTTACTTAGAGTATGAATGTTCTAACAGTTCTGAGGACTACTGGTCTGAACGAAAGGTATGATACTAGGTCTGGTTAGAGTTAGTTTTTCATTTGAAGTTGGAAGCTTAATCTCTTTGGAGAAAGTGGCCATCATGAGGCTTACACTAATGGATAGGAAGAATGACACCTGCAAAAGGGTGATTCCATCTAGGTAGTGCTGTAAGGAACAGAATGAGGTTCAAAGGTTGAGCGATATCACCTTGCAGCACTGCGTGGTGAGGGGTTGAGGGAATCCTGCCTGGCCTGAGCTGTGAGGCAACCTGCTCTCTGCCCACAGAGCCGCACGAGCTCTCCAGAGAGATGCTTGATAAGTGGAGAAGCAAGAGACATGGACCCTTCCTCTGGCTTTTCTTGGCCTAACTCCCTCCCTGAAGCCTCCAAGGAACCAACGCCCCAGTAGGGGAAGTAGAGCTGAGATGGACAGTTTCTCCCCAAAATCCAGTGCAGCCCTGGAACACGGCTGGGAATTAGACAGACACATTATTAAGCCCAATTGTTGGTCTTAAAAATTTGAACAGAAGTTTGGAATTTCCCTCAGCAAAGCTGCAGCAGGGAGGCCAGGGGAGCCGCAGGCCATTGGCGGGGGACAGAATAAATTGGAGAGAATTTGAGGAGGTGAGCCATTCCCCTGCTGACAGGGACTGGCAGGCTTGGTTCTGCCACCCAGCTGCAAGCAGGCTGAAGCGCTCATTGTAAAGGATCTGTGGACTTTAGCACCAAGCAGCATGGGCCTGGTTCTTGTTTATGTCAAAGGCTCTTTACGCTGCTCTGGAACTTTAAAGGGGCCATAGTGTCAATGAGAATCAGGCTCAATGGGACTTCAGCATGTTTAAAATTAAGCTCATGCTTAAGTGCCTTCCTGAACATCGACGGACACAGACGTGTACTTTAGGCCCCAGGTCAGGAAAACCCTTCAGTCTTGTCTACAGTAATTTTTTTGCCACCACTGCCCGTGACAGCCCAGCTCCACCAATGGTAACAATGGCTGGAGTGCTCGTGTATTCAAGGCACTGCCAGATACCGATGTCTTAAGCATCATGTCATATAAACCTGCTTTGAGCAGGGTCAGACGTTATACACGGACCCCACTCTATACAAGTGCTCCCACTGTTGCTCACGCCAGTAGAGCTGACCCTGTAATAGCAGCTGAGAAACTGTTGTCAAAAAAACCTAGTTCAGAAACCTCTAAAATGCCCAGGCTGCCAGAGTGCATCAACTCCAGAACAATACTACCCTGATCCAGTCCTACAATTCAAAGGCCTGGTCCTGCAAGGCTTTGAGTGTCTTCTGCAAGGTTTAAAGAACACTTAATCTCACTGAAGTCCATAGGAGGTGAAGGGGGCTCAGCATGGTGTAGGATTGGAACCTATAGCATTAAAATTTCCCATCATTCAGTATCTCAGTGAAACCCTGTTTATCCAGTGTGTCTCAGAGATATCAAAAACACTGACAAAAAAGGGGAGTGTGCAAGAGGAGCGCAACCATGATTTGGATAAGGGAATTTTTGATGAGTTTGGTATGAATCCCACACACATACACCCCATCTGAGCCAAAAGGCATTGATGTCAAAGTGGGTCTTTGCTTTAACTTCAAATGGCTCTGGATTAGGCCCACCATCCTGACCAACTATCATTGTAAAAGGTTACGGTTAGTGGGCACAATTCTCTGCTGGTGCACACTGGCAGAGCACCACTGAGTTCAAAGGAATTGTGCTAATCTACACCGACAAAGAATATGACGCCAAGTCTTCTGTTGCCTGCTTCAACAGGATAAAGGAACCATTCCTGTATTTATTATTTAGAGCTTTAGGATTCCGTAGGCTACATATGACCCTTCAGATTATCATTTGCTTGGCATGAAGATACTATAGTCTAATCATTCTCACAGACTCTTGTTTTCTGCTGCTGTCTTACTTCTAGGACTGGTATTCATAAAGCATTGATTCCAGTGCTGAAAGCATAAATTCCGTCTTACTTCCTTACTTAACACACTTAAAAGGAACTCTTGTTAAACAAATAGTCCTGTTAAAGCCTACATTTTCCATGCACCAAGCTAACAGACACAATCACACTGCTGTGAATATATTTATAGCAAATATGAATTTGCCCAGTGAACTCTTTTGAACAGTGAATATCCAATAAAGAATAACTCCTGTAAATGAACTGGAAAAAAAAAAGCACAGATCTAGTAAATGATTACAAGTTATGTGTGCTATCATATTAGGTGAAGCTGTGTAGCCCAACTGTGCACCATCGCATAATCGGGCCTGCCAGGAATGAGGCTGGTCCTTCACCTCCTATTACCGGGTCCTCAAGGAAGAGTGTGAGTAGGTTAAGTGAAAGTACTTATAATAGAAATGTTGCCACCAGGAGTTTTGGAATTCTTTTACTGTTTTGCAGTTATAAGTTTCATTGCATTTCTTATTTTTATGTTAATGTCAATAAAGATTTTATCAATTTGGTATTGCCCTCAGTGTACATGTTCTTGGCAAGCAACCCAGAAGTCCTCTCCTGATATAGAACTCTCTGAGTTCCTGAACTCTGTAGTCTGAATTGGATAAGAACCTATAAATCTTCTGGTCAGATGCAATCAGTGGCGAGCCATAACTAACCCATCAAATTCAGGTCAACAACTGCAAAGCCCTCAAATGAAAAACCTGTTAAATGGCCACAGAACTATAAAAATAACAAACATTTAGGGTCAGAGTTTTAAGGATATTTAGGTACTTATTTGCATTTTCAAAAGCATCTAGGGATCTACTACCCATTGAAATTAATGGGTCCAGGTGCTTTTGAAAATTCAAATGGGCACTTAAATACCTTTAAAAATCCGGCCCGTGGTGCACTGAAGCTATGCACTCATCAAGTTTCTGCTGCAAAAATCTTGCTGGTAAATCTTATTCCCCACTTGCTGCTGTGAAACAATTCAGCAGTGTCATGTACTTAGGGTTTTTTTTTGCAGAATACTGGCACGTCAAAGATGGCACTGCCACATCATCAACAACAATTTTAATGCTGACAGCATTACTAACAAGGAGATAGGGATTATATTAGATGGTTAATTAGGAGCTAAGAGTTATCTTAATTTTCTTGTTTTAATTAGCAATGGTGTCATAAGGTCAAGAGCAAATATTGTTACATAACTTCCCTGCGAGAGTAATGAAAAATGTTAGGCATGGTATAACGTGCTAATCATTGAACAGGGTTTGTTTGAGATTTTTTGTAATATTATTCCATAGGTCTCTGCAAGTTAAACAAGGGAAGCAACAGAATATTAAATAGGAAGGTGTTTCCTGGAGGGAGCTTGCTGCACACATGAACTCCACATCTCCTAAGGCAATGGAAGATCTTTAAATTAAAGAGCTGAATCTCAGATTCCCCAAGCAGTTTTTTTCTACCTTTTTTTCTGTCTTTTCTACCTCATCCTTCTCTCTTCCTTGAACCTTTTTTCTATCACTTACTTTCGGTCGACTGAAGTCAAATTTTATTATTTTTTTCCAGATATAGTAATATTCAACACACTGGGACACATTCTTAGTCTGAATCTATTAGGAAAAAACAGAAGTAATCCACCATTAATATATCATAAGTAGTATAGTTATTTCTGCAAAAAGCAATAAAAAAACTGTCTGTGGATTTTTTTTTTCATTCCTGCCAACAATGGGTGTTCAGAAATCACAATGGTAGGGACTATGTTAGTACCTAGAAACATATATTTGTGATATAGGCTCATCCCAAGACTGGGAGCCAATCTGAGAGATTTAATTAATGTATGTTTGTAAAGTGCTCTGAGAGCCTTTAACACACCACCATGCTGCGATAAGCAGTGGTGCCTGAGCCTCATTATAAAAGAGAGGAGGCTGCTGACAAGGCATTCCCCTGGAAGGGCTCTGGGAGCAGTTTCCCACCTGGGTTGATTTGGTGACTTTCTTGGCAGGCTGAAAAAGGTGTGTGTTTGATAGGGGTTTTGGAGAAGGCTCAGAGTAAGCTTCCCAAAATGATGAATAGATGGAATGGATATTTCATAAGTGGCTGGCTAAGTTCCTGTTTGAATGATTATTTTAAAGCTGCTGGAATTTTCTTGTAATACTACTTATGCATTAGAGCAACCAGTGCCTTCTATGGGCATCATTTTATTAGAAAGAAAGAAAGAAAGAAAGAAAGAAAGAAAGAAAGAAAGAAAGAAAGAAAATGAATGAATGAGTGTTTGAATTCTAATGCGCAGAGGATTTGAAATGTAAGAGACACTGTAAATTGGTTAAGCATAAAATCTGATTGCCCCTGATAAGGAATGCTTTTTAAAAATACAATATTTAAACTCTTTATAGAAATCATAAAAATCACAGAAATCTAGGATGGGATGGGACCTCACTAGGTCATCCAGTCCAGTCCAATGCACTGAGGCAGGAGTAAGTATTATCTGGACCATCCCTGACTGATGTTTGTGTAAACTGTTCTTAAAAACTTCAAATGACAGAGATTCCACAATCTCTCCAGGTAATTTGTTCCAGTGCTTAACTACTCTAAGAGTAGGAATTTTTTCCTAATGTCTAACCTAAATCTCCTTTGCTGCAATTTAAGCCCATTACATCTTGTCATGTCCTCAGTGGATAAGGAGAACAATTGATCACTCGCCTCTTTACTACTTTAAGATAGTTATCATGTCCCACACAGTCTTCTCTTCTGCAGACTAAACAAACCCAGTTTTTTCAATCTTTCCTTGTAGCTCATGTTTTCTAGACCTTTAATCATTTTTGTTGCTCTCCTCTGGACTTTCTTTAATTTGTTCACATCATTCTTGATATGTGCTGCTCAGAACTGGACAGAGTACTCCAGTTGAGGCCTTATCAGCATAGAGTGGAGCAGAATGATTACTTCTCGAGTCTTGTTTACAACACTCCTGCTAATATATTCCAGAATGCGGTTTGCATTTTTTGCAATAGTATTACATTGTTGACTCTATTTAGTTTGTGATCCACTATCACCCACAGACACCTTTCTGCAGGACTCCTTCCTAGGCAGTCATTTCCTATTCTGTATTTGTGCAACTGATTAATCCTTCCTAACTATAGTACTTTGCATTTGTCTTTACTGAATTTCATCCTATTTATTTCAGACCATTTCTCCAGTTTGTCAAGATCATTTTGAATTCTACTCCTATCCTCCAAAGGGCTTGCAACCCTTCCCAGCTTGATATCTGCAAATTTTATAAGTGTACTCCCTATGCCATTATCCAAATCATTTATGAAAATGATTTCCTCAAATCCCCACCCTGGCCCCACCTCTTCCCCAAGCATGCCGCATTCCTCCTCCTCTCCCCTCCCTCCCAGCACTTGCTGTGTGAAACAGCTCTTTCGCGGCGCAAGCACTGGGAGATGGGGGGGAAAGTGGGCATGCAGCATGCTCAGGGGAGGAGGCATAGGTAAGCTAGGCGGGGAGGTGGGGAATTGTGGGTGCAGAGCACCCACCAATTTTTCACTGTGGGTGCTCCAGTCCCAAAGCACCCACATGGTCAGCATCTATGGACAGATCCCTGTGCATCACGTAACATGCAGTATGCAAGTCACAGTAACAGCATGCACATGGGAGAAGGGTGCCCTCTTTCAAAACACATCACTGCAAACACTACAGTAGTTTGCTGCAAACTGAGGGTGTAGCATTCTTGGAAGGTATTGTTGGGTCTAAACTTTTGGTGAACTTTGGAGCCAAAAAAAACCACCCAGACTGGCCGTCTCTGCATAATCCTTTCTGAACCTTTTTTTTGAACAAAGCACTGACCTGCAAACTACTCATGACACCCCCTTCCTCAAGTAGCCATTAGCCTTCATCTCTATGCATTTACTTGTTAAACTTGCTTTTCCTGTAAAATCTTGATTGATTATGCATGACCATTATCTTTTATTAATCACTTTGTTTACTTCTGTGTATAAATATTTATGCTCACCCCTAATAAAGGGGCCACACTTATTCTAAAGCTTTTGGGGTAGTGTGAGCCCGTTGATCAATGCATTGCTGTCTGGTCTCTGACAGAATTGTGTGCCCAAATTCCAACTCCGCACGAACTTGGGTGTTGGAGAGGTGAGTGAGGACTTGCTTTATTACCTAACAGTATCCCATGTTCCTTTATTTTGCTGTTGAACAGTGTGCATTCTGGGATTTTTCTCGCTATGCATTGCGGGATGCATAGTGGAAACCAGATGAGTTCAAATTTTTACAAAATCCCATGATTCATCTGTCTCTGCCCTGTGCTTCCTTTGTGGGTGGGCTAGCATCAGTTCTGAATTGCTGTTAGCCAAAATGGACCCATCAATGCTCCGTGCTGCTATTCTGTCAACCTCAAATAGGCAGAAGCTGCTTGTGTGCTCAGCACACAAAACTGGATTAACTAGCTTTGGACTTTGTTTGCCTCAACACTGGGCAGATGATGTGGCAGCTGCAGCAGCTTCTCCAGCAGCAGAAGAGTCTTCAGTGGTGGGGATTAGGGAACTGGGACATGGATGAGAAAGAAATGGAAGACACTCAGCAAGTGATAGAAAAGGACTGGTTCTTGGAGCAGTTTCACAGCATGTAGCCCCATTTCTGGGCTCAGAAAACAAGCACAGATTGGTGGGAAAGGATTGTTCTGCACAACTGGGATGACCAGCAGTGACAAGAGAATTTCAGGTTGGGGAATGCAGCCTTTTTGGAGATATGTGCTGAACTAATGATAGAGCTGCAGCGGCAGTGTACCAGCATGTGATGCCTCATACTTGCAGAAGAAGCAGGTCACCAAGGCCATCTGGAAACTGGCCACCTCCGAATGCTACTGGTCCGCATCTAATCAATTCAGTGTGGAGAGATCCACCATCAGGCTCATGAAGGTCTGTGATGCGATGCCTTGGAAGAGGTACTATTGCACCGGGTTATAAAGCTTGGTAATGCTCAGGTTATCAATGGCTTTGTACATATGGGATTCCCACACTGTAGTGGGGCAGTTGATGGGACCTGTGTGCCTATTGTTTGCCCCTCACACTAGGGCTTGGTGCTGACAAACAGAAACGGGTATTTCTCCATGACACTCCAAGGGCTTGTTAACCACTGTGGCAGGTTTACAAACTTAAATGCAAGGTAGTTTGGAAGGGCCCCCGATGCCAGGATCTTTCGGAACTCAGCTCTATTTAACGCAATGGAGAAATCACTGTTTGCCCACAAAAACACTATGGACATTAATGGTGTGGATTTTACTCCAGTTATCTTGGAGACTCAGCTAATCCTCTGCTTCCCTGGTTAATGAAGCTATTCACAGGCTGCTTGAACAGAAGGAAGGAACTATTTAACTACCACCACAGTAGTTGCACAATGACAGTGGAGTGTGCATTCGGCTGTCTGAAAGGGAGATGGCGCTGTTTGTTGAATAGGTTGGAAGCAACAGAAAAAAGCATCCTAAAGATTACAGCAGCAAGTTGTATTTTGCACTATATTTGTGAGAGTAAGGGAGAAAGCCTTAGTGATGGGTGGCAGGTTTAGGTGCAAAGACTTACTCAGCAGTTTGAGCAGTCAGTGAGGTATCCACTAGAAAAAACAAATAGCCAGGCAATATTGTCTGGGATGCCTTTTGTTGTTCTCTTAAGTCTCGGGCCTGAAATTGTGCAGCTGCACATCCAGCTGTTAATGGGGGGTGGGAAAGTGTTGGAAGGTTTTTGTGCATGGGAAGCGGAAGTGCAACCCTGTGGCAATCCCTATTTAAACGGGCTCTTTGCCTACATGTTTATGTAAAAACCTAATAATGATTTTCTATGTGAAATGAGCTGTCAACTCCTTACGAATGACGTTTTCAAGGTTTCATCTTGAAATGGTAATGAAAAATGTTTTTAATTATGAAACGATATATTAAAACACAGTCTATTATCTAACTACAAAGAACCCTTTATTTTAAATAGCAGCAAAACAGAACAGCACAGCACAACAGTACAGGGCAAGACACCACACATGCAGCAGAGGGGCTTAAAGTCACAGGCAAGTATTTGCCTTGGCTCTAGCTCTTCTTCTTGTTCCTAGGCCTTCTGGTATTGAGTGGCAAGGCTTGAAGTTACCAGGGCGATAGAGAGCTCAAAAGGGCTGGTGTCCCAGCTGGCACCGTTCTCAGTTCCCTGAGCTTGCGTCTGTGAAGAAAATGGCCTATGGGAGCCCTGCTTCAGGGTTACTGCAGGGAGGAGTTAATGTGGTTCCCAGCAGCCTGTATTATCCAGGGGCTGCATAACATGGCTGGGTATTGGTTTACAGTACTGCATTGCCAGCTGCCCTAACGGTGACATGCGCTGCAGCAGGGCACTTTGGCTTAGTGTTGCCTCCAGGAGTTGCTTCTCCATGTCCCTGTCTTTTTCCATACTGGTTTTGTCCATGCCAATGAGATCCCTGGAAACTGCCATCCTGCCTTTGTCCACTGCAACAATCTCCCTGTAGAGCAGCTTGTCTGATTCTCTCTCCATCCTCAAATGCTGCCTCCACCTCGCCGCTATTTTAAATGATGTGTGCGAATATTTCGTTGTGAGTTTTCCATTTTCTCTCCCACAGGTTAGCCAACTGCTCAGCCGTTGGTAAAAGCCCTTCTCCTTGAGGGTCTGTCCAGTGCACATGCAATGGTTGCGGGAGTTAACAAATTCACAAGCAATTACTGTTCATATTCCAGTGAGGCTGTGATAGCATTTTTCTTATATGCATATCTGGATTTCCCTGCCTGACATTCTCCCCCGTCTCAGGAGAACCTCAGCCATGGTAAGTGGTGTGTGTAATGGCATTTTTGTCTGTGTAATGTATGCTGTTTGACTGCGCCTTGGATGCTGGCCAGGAGGGGAGACGGAGCTAAGGTTAGGAATGATGTTCCCAGTCTGGCTTTGGAGTTCTGCTGTGCCTTGGTGTTGCTTATATGGTGTTTGTAAGGAGAGTGCGGGTCGAATCTGGAGGTGAGCTGGATAGTAATACCCTCTATCTCCCCTTTAGGCTGTCCTGACTCTGGATGACCCAAGGCAGTTGACGAGGAGGCAGAGAATGGACTTACTCAAAAACACAAAGGACACACCAGTGAGATGCGCAGTCAAGTTATTCACCAAGATGGTCCCCCAGAAGTGCTGCAGGAGTGAAAGGGAATCGCAAACTATACTAGGGATAGTGCAGCTCTTCCTCATAATCAACAAACAACAACTGAGCAATTTCTCACTCTTACATTTTGCTTTATCTCCCCTGCATGGGAAGACATGGTGAAAGTGCAGAGAAAAACTGATAGGGTTCTGCAATGATTGCCTGAAGCATTTGCTTTTACCAGTCGAGCTCTATGTAAGCCTATGAAAAGCTGTTAAGAGTTTTGCTATCCTCACAGCAAAGCTTTTTTACTGTGAAAATGTGTGTTACAAGGCATTTATACTTCAGCAGGGAATAGTACTCTTTGTAGCTTTATGGGCATGCAATGTGCATGTCTACCCCATACAAAGTGAAAACGCTAACCACACTGTTTTTCCTGTAATCATTGTCTCAATAAACTTTTGCAGTTTGGACAAAAGAATGTTTTCATTATTTGAATCTGCCATGGGAGGTGGGTGGCGTGGAGGCTGAAGCTGCACCATGCTGTCAATCATCATTTTGAGCTGGAGAATGGGGTTGGGGGGGGGTCACTGGTATGGATAGCTGAGGGATGGGCATATGCCTTCCATAGCGTGGGCCTGAAAATGGTTGGTAGTCAGGGTTTCAGCATAAGATAAGAGATCAACTGCCCAGCCGGAGTCACTGCCATTTTGGTAAGGCATATGGGGGAGGGGAGAATAGATAGCAAGGGCTGATGGAGGGAGGCAGGGATCTGGGACTTGCATCCACCTACAATGGCTGCAGACATGGGGCACCCAGAACAGAAGCCGGCACAGCAGTATAGCTTAACAATAATACATTAAAACTTATATATTAAATTATTAGTAATTTTTAAAAACCATACATGCAAGCTTCCCTCCATAGGATCAGCCCCCTCCATCCTGGTCTGGGAACCATGGTTGGTTGCAGCAAGGCATGATTCAGGCTTGCTTGCTTTCTGGCTGACATCAGGGTGTGAGTCTTGAAGGGACCCTAGCTTTCCAGGGAGATCTCTTCACTGGCCTCCTCATGCTCATCTTCCGATGACTCATGTTGATCTTGCCAGTCATCCTCGGAGGGGGGTGGGACGGAGAAAGTAAGCAGCAGGATCCACAAACTGCATGGGTTGGGTGGTCATGTAGTTATGTAAAATCCTGTCCAGCTCCTCAAAATCTGGACAAGTTACATGTCCCTTGCCAGACTTTTTCCTTTATTGGGCCAACTTTTGTTGGTGAGAGAGACAAGCTTTCAAATTGACAAAAAGCTCTTCTAAGCTTGTCTCTCTCACCAACAGAAGTTGTTCAATAAAATATTACCTCACTCACCTTGTCTTTCTAATATCCTGGGATTAACATGGCTATAACACTGCATATAACAGATATCTTCCAGTCAACTCTTGTTTTAGCATAGGTCCTCCTGACCTGTTTGCTCTTTATCTGGCACTTTTTGTCATCAAGGTCATGGCCCCTTGAGGACATCTGCCTAGCAATGTCGATAAGTTCTTTATTCTGGTAGCTGGCCATATGAGCTTCCTGCATTGATGCTTCTCCCCAGATGGCGATGAAGTGAAGTCTCAGCTCAGCTCCAAGCAACTGCTCGAGGCATGTTGTAAGGGGTCTGGAGTATTATTGCAGCTACTGTGATGCAGTGGAGTCGCATCACAGGCGCAATTAACATATGCGATTTTAACTATATGTGCTCAACAAAACAAAACAAAACAGAGAAAAATAATAATTTAAATACTGTACCTGTAGTGCAGGCAATTTCGCCCGACATTCCACTCGATAAGCGTTTGACTAAACGCAATTTTCGCCTTACGTGCTGACTTCAGAACCTAATCCCCGTGTAAGATGTGACTCCCCTGTATACTCAAATCCAGGTGCAAAAGGACAAAATCTGGCACCTTTCCAGTTTATAAATGGAAGAGAACATCTCACCAAACTGACCCCAGAGCTGGGGAGAGCACATAGGCCGCTTGTGTGGGATATCTGTTGGAAAACTGCCAAAGTAGTCAATATATCAGATGAACTTGAACTGCAGCAAAGTTATTTTACTCTGAAAAAGGACTTCCGAGTTCACGATAAACACGTCCATGTGCTACGTTGGGTGTACACAAAGATTTTCAAACCAGATTAATTTGACTTAATCCAGTTTAAATTACCTGTGTAGACAAGTCCTTTGCCTACTCTCTCTGAACCCCTCAGACAAACAAATTTCATCTATAATTCTTTTTTTTTAACTTGCTTCTGATTCTTTTTGGGAAACATCAAAAACACTTCAAAAACATTTTAGCTCTGAAAAAGAGTCTACAAATAACTCCTTTAATTAATTCTCGAAGGAGCTTTAGCAATCTGAAAAAACCCTCTGCCTAAATGTCTTACCTTCTTCTGTATCAGGTAAAAATCTTTCTTATGTAGGCAAAAAGCCTTTTTAAACAACTGCTTCTCAACAGGTGTCCATACATCTGAACCTAATGGTAATAAGATGCAAATTATTAGATCACATAGCATGCTTAATGGACCATCGCACTTACAAAATTAAAACAGTTGATTATTAATGTATACATTTTTCTCTCAGGGAAACTTAATTCCAACCTATCAAAAACAGTAATCAGTAATACGTTGGAAAAGTCTGAAAAACTCAAATCACTACTGACACAGGAAATACCATATACTATAAAACATATGCACCGTTGAAAAGAATACCACACAATAGCAAGCATCTGTCATTGCCATGTTTCAGCATACTTCTCCCATTGGGTGTCACTAAAGAGTCATGCTGTCACAAGGGAACTGAACATAAGAAAACAGTGTAAACAATACTCAGATTGACAAGGTGATCGCATTTTCTAGCAAGAATCTCTTGTTTATAGTTTTTAAAGTGCTTGCATTTTTAAAGCAGAAAATTAAAGGCAAATCACAGTGTTATCTAATTATTGTATGTCTATTAGCATCCCAGTTCACTGGTCCTGAACTACAGGTTTTGTTTTTAATTTACCTGAGTAACAATAGTCAGCAAGTGGGTGGGATGGAGCTTTCTGAGGTCCTCTAAACAGCAGCATCTCTAGGGCCTCCTGCAACAATTTAATCCAGAAAGTAATCAGAGCCCTCAAAAGAGAAGCAGGGAGGTAAATTCTGCTCTCAGCTATGCTGATGTAAATCCACTGACTTTAGTGATTCATGCCAGCATCCCTGAGAGAAGAATTTGCTCATGTTGGCAATGCTAATGTAATATAATGCTCCCTAGGGGTCTGATCCAAATCCCATTGAAGTCCATGGGAGTCTGTCCACTGATTTCAATGGCTTTAGATCAGGCCTCAAGCTTAAAAAGAAAAAATACATATTGTGCAAACATCTTGTACAGAAAAGTAGCAGCATCCTGCCACATTAGGGGAGTTGTTTGTCCTGTGCTTCAGTCATTTTGTGCCACATATGCCAACGCATAGCAGTTACACTGCAACCATAAGACCACCCCCAGCCAGGGACACTCCAGGCTTATGAGCCTTCTCTGCCTGGAACTAAGACAGACTACTCCCCCGCAGCAATTCCCTGCACAGAAAAAGTATGGGGCATCTGGGGCACACTGCAGGAAGGAGGATGTGGCCAGAGTGTTCCACAATAGCCACTGTACCTGGGCCACAAATTAGTGCAAGCCCCAAGGCTGTTCTAACCTGTGCGTTAGGTGAACCAGTAAGCCCCTGGGGGACGCACTGCCTCCCTTCTCAGTCCTTGCACTAGGCTCAGCACTGGCTCAGAGATGACTCGGCCCTAAGCCAGTAGACCTTGGAGAGGTTTGCCATTTACTTCAATAGCAGCAGGACCAGATCCTAAGTGTGTTGGTTACCATAAGAAGGAGGACATGATAAAAGGCTGTTATAAAGAAGACAAAGATCAAACATTCTCTATATCCACTGAGGGTAGGACAAGAAGTAATTGGCTTAGTTTACAGCTAAACAGATTTAGGTTAGATATTAGGAAAAACTTTAACTATAAGGATAGTTAAGCATCGGAACAGGTTACCAAGGGAGGTTATTAAATTCCTGTCCTTGCAAGTTTTTAAGAACAGGTTAGATAAATACCTGCCAGGGATGGTCTAGGTATACTTAACCCTGCTTCAGCACAGGTAGATGGACTAGGTAGGTGACCTCTTGAGGTCTCTTCCAGCCCTAAATTTCTATAATTGTACGTAATCATAAACAAACAAGAGAAAATATATTGCTGCAGATCAAACAAATAATCCAGTGCTCTTCATATGGCTTCCCTCACAGATGGGCATTGAGGCACTGACCCAAAAAAAGGCTTTGATGGTTTAACTTACACTGTCATACAAAGAGATACTGTAAAGACTGGGACTGTTTACCTTGGAAAGGAGATGAATAAGAGGGAACATGATAAAAGTCTATAAAATAATAAATGGCAAACAGAAGGTAGATCAGGAACTTCTGTTCTCTCTCTTTCACAACACAAGAACAAGGGGACAGTCAATTAAATTAAATAGTGGGAAATTCAAAACTGGTAAAAAGAAATACTTTTTCAAACATGAAATTAAACTGTGGAACTCACTGCCACAGAAGTTGTTGAGACCAAGAATTTAACAAGATTCAAAATGGGGGAACTGGATATTTATATGGATAACAGGAATGTCCGGAGTTGTAAAAAATGACAAAAATTTTGGAAGGGATATAATACTTTGTTTTTCAGGTCTTAAACCAATTTCTGACTCTTCGAGACTAGGATGAGACCTATGTGGGAGGCAAATTATCCCATATCTTCTGACTGCAGGATTCTTACATCTTCCTCTAACGCATCTGGTGCCAGCCACTGGCAGAGACAGCATACTGGACTATCTACCTTGGGTTTCATCCAGTCTGGTGATTCTTAATTTTCAGAATGGGAATTGCATAACCTTTTTATTACAATACATTTAAAAGACTTACAAAGTAACAAAATAATGTATGGCTAATTATATACCAAAACAATTAATCTCACGAACCAATGCCAGACAGACTTAAGTGTAATGATAACAAATATATCGTTAAGCACTGTTGGGGATACAACTGAACGCAATTTTAGGTTAATTTGAAAATAGCATGGCAGAGGCTCCTGGCTACTAAAACTTGTCTTCTCTATGCCAGTGGTCCCCAATCTTTTCGACTGGCGGGCGCCAGATGAAAGACCGTGGCAGCAGTGAAGCATCCGCCGAAATGCCGATGAATTTTTGCGGCATTTCAGCGGCGGTGCCTCTCGATGACGCCGCTTGTCAGCAGCAAGCAGCGTCATCAAGAGGCGTCGCTGCCAAAATGCGGCAGAAATTCAGCGGATGCTCCACCTCCGGGCGGGCACCACGTTGGGGACTCCTGCTCTATGCCCTTAAACTCTAAAAATGCAAGACTTGGCTTACAGATGTTCTTGAAAATGAGGAAAACAGTAATGCTCTTTATATTTCAGTTTTACACTTGAGCAGCGCAGCTCAGACTCTGTGACACAGAAGGTCACAGTGACAACTTTCCAAGCATCTGAGTTTGGCATTTAATGTGCATAGAAATGTATATACAGTGTAAAAACTAAAATCCCTCTTCTCCAAATAATAATATCTACACTTGTCTCATCAGGGGAGGGATAGCTCAGTGGTTTGAGCATTGGCCTGCTAAACCCAGGGTTGTGAGTTCAGTCCTTGAGGGGGCCACTTAGGGATCTGGGGCAAAATCAGTACTTGGTCCTGCTAGTGAAGGCAGGGGGCTAGACTCAATGACCTTCCAGTTCTATGAGATAGGTATATTTCTATATATAATCCTAGCCTCTGAGAGTCTGCAGAGCACTTAAGCTGATGTGTAAATTCATCCCTGTCCAGGAAAGCACATAAATACAATCTCATTGACTTCAACAGAGCTTAAGTACAACCTTAAAGTTAAACACATTCACATTTTCTTTCAATAGGTATGCGTTCCTGAATCAGAAAGGAACAGAAATGACTTGCTAGTCGAACTATAGTGAAAACCCAAAACAATATTCACTAAGCTGCTAAAGTGGAATAGCAAATTTGGGGGGCTGACCCTGAAGTCAATGGGAGGCTAACACTATTTCCAATGAAAACAGTGATAAATCTTTCTGGACGACCTGTTAGATATAGAGGCACCACCAGTGGTGTTTAATAATTCTAAGATACAGACATTCAGATAGTAACAATAAGATTTGGTAGGCTGCATTTAAGTTTAGAGACACTGGGTCAAATTCTACTCTTAGTTACAAGTGGTATAAGCCTGGAGAAAAATTGAATTACTTCAAATTCACACCAGTTGTAACTAAGAACAGAGCTTGGCCACTTATTGCCTATGACTAAATAACTAGCTCTTACCAGAATATTGCCTTGTGCTTCATGCAGACAATGCAGGGCTAGTTCTAGATTGGTCCCTCCCCCTGGCATCACACTGGAGCAGGCCACATTTAGTAGCCCTGTTACTGCAACCACAATCAGAAAGTAGAGTCAAGTTCCGTGATGGAGGCAGGAAAAGTGCATGAGAACATTGCTTTAAAGAAAAAAGAACAATTGCGATACTCAAATGGGCCACCAGTATAACACAGAAAGAATGGCAAAATGTCTCCTCTCTGTTTTAAGCGTGGCTGTCTAACTGATAAACCACTGTATTTAAGCAAAACATCTCCTCTTTCAAACTCACTGTAGATGAATGAAGACTAATGGAGATGTTCATGACTATTTGTGACGATGAGATGCCACTGGGAGCATAACGGCTGTCTAATTTGTTTACTGCTTTAGCTCTCCCAAAACTAAGCAAATCACTTCCCTCCCTGTAATGCAACTGTTGAGAAGGAAGTCAAGAAAATTAACATTTTCCACAGCACAATACAGTTAAAAAAGGAGAGAATTAAAAAAGAACACAAGGTTGCAATGACAGCAAAACAATTTCTAATCATAAAATCTTGTGATAGTCTTGGGATAACATTTTTAAGACACCTCTGTCCTGTGTTTCCTGGTTGGTTGCGATGTCTCCCCAGGGTTTCCACACTAACGAAGCTGCATGTTCATCATTTTCTAAAAATGCTCTATCCTGGAGGTTTGGTATCTCTGCCTGAAACCGGTTTCCAATGTTAATGTGTCTAAAATAATAAAAAGTGGGGGATGACGGAAAATGAATTGGGAACAAAGGTAACTCAATAAGTAAGCAAATAAACACAAACACACATAGAGCAATACAGCATTTCAGAGCATAAAGATGAACAAGATGCAGTGTAATAAACATGTCATTTATGCTGCGCACAAATACCTCTTCAAACCATAGCTAGTGCATCTTATCCGTCCCCAGATAAACAGCAAGAGACAATGGATACGTCTACAGTGCCGGTGGGAGTGAGCTTCCCAGCCCAGGTCGACAGACATGGGCTAGCAGCATTTGTGGTAGCAGTATAAAAATTGCTGTGTAGACTGTGCTTTAAATTTGCAGCTCGAGCTGGAGGGGGTTGGCTTCAGAGTCCCCGTTCTAGCCCATTCCACAACTTCAAACTGTTGTCTACACACCTATTTTTAGAGCGCTAGCCTGATGCTGTTGACCCAGACCAGGAAGCTGTCTATACCCAACAAAAGCCTGATGTACTGCTGCATTACTCCAGTTTCATGTCAATATAACATCATTTAAAGCAATGACATTACACTGGTGTAAAACCGGAGTAACACAGCAGTGTATCAGGCCCTGAGCAATTACAAAATTAAAAGTAGGTAACTAACCGTGAATTTCAGCTCTTCAGCGGCTTGTATGAAACGTAATTGATTACAACAAAGCAGGTACCCACATCACAAAAACTACTATCAGAACAGGTGTCCTTGTTGGAAAACTCAGCATTGAGGCCAAGGAGTGAGTGAGCCAAGGAGACTGAATGCCTTATACCTACCGGGAGTACCTCTGCAGGCAAAGGTAAGTTGAAGCATATTGGCAGGACAGGGAAGGAAAGCCTGAACTGAGGTGCCAGCACTATCAGTTGTCTGGGAAAGCCACAACTTCAGTTCTCCTGCTGCCAGTTTTGAAATTATGAGCTGGTATTTTATATATAAGAACAAAACAGTTCAGCGCTGTAGATCATTCCCAGTGAGAGACATAGCGATGGGTTTAATATCTTACCCTTGGCTGGATCAAAGAAGGCTTAGAACAGATGTGTAGCCTCAACTGATGGCCCCACAGTGAGCATTCAGTGTAACGGGTATGGTTCAAGTATTCTGTGTGACTAAACTGCATGTAAAACTCTTAGGACATCTAGATCTTTTTCATCAGTATTACTTTTATCCTCCTTAATTCTCAATCAGCTCTGCTGACTTGTGGTTTTCACAGTTTCCCCTTATGCACTGCTCTAGGATTTGCCTTTACGTACAGTTCTTGCTCTTGTAAATGGCATGAAACTCTTCAATGGGTTGTCTTACTGCAGGATAATCCTGTTATAGATTATCTTGTTACTACGTATATCTAACCCATATGGTGCAATCTTGTTAACAATGCCCCCTTCCGGATATGTTATCCAGATCTTAGCTTTTCATTAGATGCCAAGCTACACATCACTGCTATATTCACTGCAAACAGAATTAGTCGTCTTTGATAAATCTTACTTCATTATTCCACAACTACTGTAGCACTGTCACTTTCTCTGTCCATGTTACACATCCAATGACAATTAGAGAAGATTCTATCCTTCCTTAGGTAATCAGAGCCCAACCAAAAGGAATGTAATACCTATATAGTCCCTGTTCACCTTTTCTATTTAACAAGAACCACAATATCACTCACACTATTAAACTCACTCCATACTAGTAAAATATTTAAAATTGCTAGCCAAGTATTTTAAGTATCACCATCTGTCACCGCTGTTGACAAAAATACAGTTCACAGAATTACGGCTGTTAAGGATGGACATTTATATGGGTAATAAGAATACTCAGAGTTATAATAGTAAGGATTTTTTAAAAACACAAGGGTTTCGGAAGTGCTGTAAGCTGTCCTACTTCAGGACATAAGCCAATCTCTAAATAATGGGGAATCAGGAAAAAAATCTTTCCCTGGTATCAGGTTATGCCATAACTGCATGGTTCTTACACCTTCCTCTGAAGCATCTGGAATTGGCCATTGTCAAAGACATATTAATAGACATGTAAACTGAGAGGCGGAGGGTGAAATTAACAATGGATAACAAGAAAGGTGGCTATGACAGATGACAGAGCAGGATATCTAAAGAGCCCAAGAAAAAATGAAAAGACAGAGCAATCTTTATTTATTATGCTAGCCTCACGCATATCTAGTCAATGTTTAATGGGGATAGCACTGGATATTTTGTTGCAACTTCACTTTGGCCAGCGTCTGACATTATCTGGCCAAAAATGCTATTAATTCGGCCAATGATGCAAGACAGTGAGAGAACCAGCCAAATGACAGATTTGTGTGCGGGTGAAGGAAGAGGGAGGTGGATAATGTTATTTTAAAAGGCCTTTAAAACATTGTAGTTGTAACAGCCAAGATTCTCAGTCTCCTAAAATTATATTTTTCCCCACTATTAACATTTTCCAAGTTCCTTTTTTAATGGGGAGCGTAGAAAAAAAGGAATGCATGATAGAATGACTTGACCAAACATCAGGAATAACACAGTCAAACTTTGTTTAAATCGATGCAGTAACACTCTGCATTTATACAGTTCCTTTGCTCCAAACATTGAGTGCTTTACAACCATTTAATTAAGGATCACAATACAAATGTGAAGCAGGTATGTGTTACTATTCCTATTCAAGGATCAATAAACTGAGGCACAGAAAGAGGAAGTGAAATTTAAGGTAAGGCAAGGTAAGAACAGCATGGTATGGTGATTAAAGCACAAGAGCATTCTTCCAAATGAGAATATTCTCTTTATTAGAATACTAATACTAACATAACTCATATGGCTGTTGTGAAGCTTTATTCATTCATGTTTGTAAAACACTTTCAGATCCTCAGATGGAACGGTCTAGTGAAGTGCTAAGCAGGGCCCAATTCAGAACGGTACTTAAGAATGTGCGGAACACTAAGCACATGAGTAGCTCCATTGAAGTCAATGGGTCTGCTCACGTGCTTAAAGTTAGGCATGTGCTGAAGTGGTGCCTGAACTTGATAGCAAATTAGTGTCCAAGTCAAGAACTGAACCCAACAAACTACTCCTAGACCTTCTTTAACCCCTGAACAACACTCCATGCATTTCAAGCACTGCTTTCCATTCCATATGTTCATGAATTCCATTCTCTCTTGCCCCTGGGATTGTGCTGCTCGCTGACAATTCAGAGTCGAAATAATAACTTTGGTCTATGGAATTACAGAAAACCCACAGCCTCATATGCAAATATTTTGCCAATGACTAGCTTGTATGATGGGATCTGTCTTGCATTCAAACTTTCTCACTCCTTGCCTCGGACCAATGGTCCAGCTAGTCCAGTTATCCCATCTTCTTCAGTAGCCAAGGATACTGTACAGGGAGGGAAACAGCTCTATTCTCATAATGATGTGTCCCGTCATTTGTTTAAGGCTACAGTACTGACAAATGGGGAAGTGTGAAATTTTTTATTATTATTATTATGCCCCAACTTACGGCTTTATGCTGATTTTGGTGTTATCTTTCACAAGAGAGAATCCAAAGTCTCTATCCATTCTGCCTAAAAAACAGAAATACATCAAAGATAAATGTACTCAGAAGACTCTTCCCCTTGGCCTTACTTGCCATGTTCATCGAAAATATCACGGCAACTACTTTTGAAGCTATTTAATTCTTGGAATTCCCACTGACTTCAGTGGAACTACTCACATGACTATGCCTTCCAAGAACAGGCCCTCAATATGGAACATCCTCACACAATTTTTCAGTTTTGTTTTTTGACCACTCATCACAAGCTGTTATACCACAGGCACAACAGGTCTTTATCTTGGAATCATAAACAAAATCTAAATATCATACAACATTAAATATAATATCTGGAGCCAAATTCTGGCAGGTGCATTCCTCCTTTCAGAAACCAGCTGCCAGTACAGGAAGGACAAGCTGGAAGACGTCTGCTCCTATTCTCCGTGGTTGTCTGTACGCCCCTAACTCAGCAGTGGCCCCTGAATATAACCCAACCACAGATTAAACATGCTTTTAGAATGAATAATCAGACCTTGGAGGAGGGAGAGCTTTGCACTGTACTGCAGAGTTGGAAAATACAGGGGTATACTAATGCGTATTTTACACTGTTTCAGAGTGAAGGTGTGTGTACAACTGTTCTAGGATTGGTAGAATTTGGCACCAGGAATAGAAACATATATAATGATTGAATGTTGATGCCTCTATACTAATATTTGTACATTTTGGAGTAACTGTCAAATGCTTTTAATGCTTAGATCAACATAACAGAAAAGTAGTGCAAAAAAAGTTAGTTGAGCAGTTTTCATTCTTAACTTACATTGTTGAACATATAGATCCAGATTTTCCATTGATCTTTACATTGTGTCATTGACACCAGTGCAAAAGTGTGGGCCTTTCTAATTTAGTACTAATTACATCAATTTTGCATTGTATTAAATGTCTGCACAAAGGTCAGGGCAACAGACAATCTGGGTCCATAAAGCTAATGACAGCAAACTGGATTTCTTTCTATTATTATTATTAGTTGAATGTGAACACTGTGGTTTTTATTACCTAGAATGGTACTGTACAGCTTGTTGGGATCAGCATTAGTAGAGGAAGAACAAAGAGTGCTGAAATAAAGTCCTGATCCCTCCCGTATTGGGCTGAGCATAGGAGGTGGGGTATATGGAGAGTTTTGGAATAAGTCTCTCAGGAGGTGGTCAACCATGTAGACAGGTGATCGAAGATTACTCTCATGGCATCCTCCCATCATGGCTGGCTGCATCTCAGCACACAACGGAGGTGGAGGTGGGATAAAGAGCGATTTGGGACGAGTCTGCCTCTTCCTCTTTTTTGGGGGCAAACTTTTTCTGAGATCCTTCTCACCCTGGCTTTCCTTTTCAATAACCTGAGGAGACATTTCATTTGGAATTTTAATTGACCACAGGAACAAGGGTAACAAGTGTGAGTCTCTGGCATTTAAGATGTGTGGCTTATGACCAACATGAGGCACTTAAAATCATTTAACAGAAGAGAAAGCTTGAAATTACATGAGACTCATGTCGTTTGTATGTTTGGGGGTTTTCCAGAATCTCACTTTTGTGATCCATCATTTCGGGACTAATAATTAACAGCAAACATTAAGATTTATGAGCAGAGTTAAAGAAAGGACCCTCTTCTGCAGCCCTTACTCATGCAAGTAATCCCATTTAAATCAATGGAAGTATTCATGTGAGCAAGGAATGTAAATTAGAGTCCTATGTAAGTTTACTTGTAATCGTGTAGCACTGAGAGAGTTATCATTGTGAATCCTTCCTAAAGAGTTCCGATATATTCTAATTTGCTTTAAACCAAATAATTATCCTACACAATAATCAAATTCACCAACCAGTGCTGATAGCAAAGTAAGTCTATGAAATGCTTTCCTAATAATTTTTCTAGGAAAGCCTATTTGCTAACTTCTTAGTTAAAATATTGCTACTGGTGACAAAGAATTACCAGAGAAGGCAATTACTAGCAAGATACATAGAACAAATTACTTTTTTTTCAAATTTAACGAATTAAATAAACTCATTTCAATGCTGCCTTAACCGTGTAATCCCAAATATTTTTTTTCACAAAACCAAAAGCCAAATACAAGGCTTACATCATAATTCAGACATTTCTCACAATCTTCAAATGTTATGCAACTCAAAGTGGTTTACTGGATTAATATATTTATATATTTCTAATTGATTAATCTCATAGGTCCAGATGAACCCCTTATGCTGAAAAGAAATCCACTGCTGTATAGAAAGCCACCAGGGAAGTGCCACTTAAGTTCTATTTTAGGGCTTTAAGTAGGACCTACGTGGTACACAGGCTTTTTGGTAACCCTCTGAGCAGGGATGGATTTCACATACTGGTGAACAATTGCTCATAGAAGTTATCCCATTAAAGTCAATGTATACCATTCAGAAGAACACAAATCACAACCCACTTTGTTCTTGGTCTGTTGGTTCATAGCTGTCACAGGTACAGAGACTGGGATCACAAGAGGTGCCACTGTTACGTCTTCTAAAGGTTTCTTAATTTCTGATGGAGAGTTTCCATCTCCTATTGGCTTGAGTGACAATTTCTGAGGGTTTAAGTTTTCTGCACTGTACACCTTAACATAAAAAATTCTAATAAATAATAATAATAATAATAAGAGGCATATCTCATAGCATCTTTTATCTGAGGATCTCAAAGTGCTTGGCAAACAACTAATTCTCATAATATCCTTCTGCATTAGATCATTATTATTATCACTATTTTATATATGGAAAAAACGAAGACCCAATGATTTGAATGACTTTCTCCAAAGTAACATAAGTTAGTGACAGAACCAGGAATAGAACCCATAAGTAGCAGTCCCTTATTCTAACCATTATGACACACTCCACTCCAAACTTAGCTCTCAAACCCTAAGACTGTGCTGCCACAGTAGATGCACTTTAAAAATTCTATCTTATAAAAAGAAAGTGACCATTTTCAGCACTATTCTGTGTCTATATAGTAGAAAATTTTGTGGGAAACAGCACTGTTTTGAAACATTGCAATTGTTTAAGGATGCCTACTGAACAATAACCACTTGAAGGGTGTCTGATACTCCAGAATTCTAGACTCTATCCTATTATTCTTAATTTTCAATACAAAGGTTAAGTTGCTTCAAGACATTTTTATCCCCATAGGCCAGGAACAGGTTTTAAGAATCCTTGTGACTTTATTTCAAACTCCATTAACTAACAAACACTGAGGGATTCAATTTCCCTTTACCTGCTGTTCCATTTTCCCTGGTGGTGAATGCCATTGTTCACTCTGGAAACACATATGGCTGTTTAAACCTTTCTTGGTGTAGAACAGCTGACTGCAGGTCTTGCAAATGAAACCACTTGCATATCTGTTCCCATCTGCAGGGACACCACTGGTGTTATTACTAAGCGTGGAAAACAAGGTAAAAGGATGCAAAATTAACATTATGAAGCTGAACTCCTGTTTGCAATTTAGTCTCTATCAATATTAGGTGCATTCCCTTCTTTAGATCTCATTTTATGTCGAGCTGGAAAAAAAGTCTCTACAGTTCATTTATCAGCAAACTATGTTAACCAGAGAAAAATCCCCACTGGGACATAAATCATCCATGTTAGAAAGATAGTTTTAAACAGGAGATGTAATGAAATGCCCTCTTGAGCATTTACATGCAGTTGTACTACTGTTACCAACTATGCAGAAATGCCTTTTCCAAAAACAGAAACACAAGGTGGGCGAGGTAACATCTTTTACTGAACCAACGTCTGTTGGTGACAGACATGAGCTTTCGAGCTTAAACAGAGCTCCACACCACTTCCTCTAAAAATGATGGCCTGCATTCAAAATCCTGCTGAGTATTTTCTTAAGCCATGCATTAAACATACCATATGGAATTTGTGTAATTTTGATGTTGCCATTGGAAAACATGTGTTACATGTGTGCTGTTTTTCCTTTTATTTTCTTCCCCTAGTGAATTTTGTGCTGATGAATGGTAGCAGATTAACAGCTCCGGAGACTCGAGTCCTCTATCCACAATACTAACAAAGCAAAGGCAGTTCATGCTTTCCAACACCGACACACCTACCACCCTAATGTGAAGGGACCACCTTAGGGGTGAGAATGAGAGATGAGTTCAGACCTTATGGTCCATTCAGTCCTTGGCTCCTCTCCTGGGGATAGAAATAGAGGATGCGGAGAGAGAGAAGGAGACTACCTTGATGTGTGGGTGATTTTTTTTTATGCGGACACTTGCTCACTATAAACTGTGACTTTTAGTCTTTACAGACCAGGAATAGATTCTTCAGATTCTTAATAAATGTCAATCAATTTCTTAACGATGGAAAATTATTGGCATATCTATCATGGTTAGTGGCACTGTAGGAAAGGCAGCTGTTTGTGCAGTTTAAATGAAGAATTATATTAAATTAATCTATGCAATGTCTACAGAAGAATTAAATCAGTGGACCATATTCTGCCCTCAAGCTACACCTGTGCAACTTCATTGAATTCAACTGAATTTCATTAGATTGGACTACAAGGCTGTGACCCAGGAAACCTCCTGGTGCCAAGTGGCAGAGAACCCCCAGGCTGCACAGGGATGTATAGGAATCCCCTGGGTCTGATGGTATGTGATACCAAAGAGTGGTATGTGAAGTCTCTATCAACCACCACTGATTATTAATCACTTTGTAATGTATGTATAGGTAATATTTAGGAAGTTACATATCTATACTGGAAATTATGTTCTTAAAGCCTTGAAGTTAAAAGCAGGTCACCAGGAGGTAACTAGCCTTGGACAGATTCTGTTTGGTTAGGGGACAGGAGAGGCTTATCTCTCTGTTTGGACAAATGTCTATTATGCACCATGTGTCTCACAAGGTAAGCCTATGTCCATGTGGAGCCAGATGCTAATTAAAAGACTGCAAGGTCAACAAGAGAGGGAGGCCACCGGGAAGAACAATAAACAGGAGGGTATCCTATTTATGAATAAAGATCAAAGGACTGTTTGGATGTATCTGGGATTGCAAAGAGACACAGGGGATCTCTCCACTGAGGAAGCAAGAGGACATGACTTGTCTCATGAACAGAAGATTACAGCCAAGACTGGCTATAATACACTGGAAGGATTTTGAGTGAGCTTTTCATCTATATGATATGATGTCTTGTTCGTTAAGTTTCGGCTCTACAAAGCATGTTATGATTTTATTTTATATGTAGCCATTCCAGTCTCTGTTCTTTGTTAAATAAACTACTTCTAGTTTTTACTCTAAACATATCTAAGTGCTGTGTGTTGATCAGAGTGGCGATCTTGAGCCCTAACTGGAACACTGGGGTGTCCTCTTCCTTGGGGAGTAGAGGATCTATGAATTCTGTGAGTGTTCAATGGAACAGGTACTGGATATTCCAGGAGGATGCTCCAGAGAGTTCGGGGTTGAAGTGTGCCTTTCATTAACCTGTAAAGAGAGGATGGGGCCTGTGGAAGCCTGAAGGCAGTGCTTGTGTCGCCTGAGGCTTGTGGTGTCAGGGAGCTGAGCCCTGGCAGGCACAGACAAGGCTTCCTAACGCTAAGGGCTGGTGGTAGCAACGTGCCTCACAGCTCTGGGTACCACAGGAAGTGTCACAAAGGTTCAGACTTAAGCACAGGGCAGCACATAGCTGCATCACCCAAGAAGGAACCCCAGGAATGAACTGTGACCCAAAGTCACAGTTCCTCCCCTCCTTCCCCAGGAAGAAGTAGGCTCTGACACCCCTTTTCGGGGAACAGCTTACTTCCCCATTTAATAACTGATCAGCTCCACTGGCTGCCATATGGGAAGACAGACCATGGCTTACTTGAGGACGGAATATCAGGAGTGTAGTCCCTGCTCTCTACACCAGCACCCAAGTAGTGATGCAGGTAGGTTCTAAGCAGCTGAACAGAGGGAGGGGGAAGGGTGTTTACTTCCCTATGCAGCCACTGAGGACCTGGGCACAAACTTGCCCTAAATAAATTACTAGCCATAAAATTATCCATCCTCTTTTAAAAATCCAGCTTTGGTATTTGACTCTCTGCCCCTACAATAAATTTCAAAGGCTGACTACTCATTGTGGATGAAACACAGCACAAGACCTGTGCTCAACTTAAGACCCAGTGAAGCCCTTCTTGCCGAGAGGTGAATCTCATTTAATTTTATTCTAAATTTTCCTTTCATTCCTTTCATCGTGAACCCTCATTCATTATGGTCATGTGTGAAAAGAAAAGGACTGGTCAGTTTTTATCATCTTAATAACCTTAAATACTGCACTCAAATATCCCTCTATCATACATAAGTTAAGTTGCTATATGGCTTTCATGCTTGTGGGTGAGAAAGTAATTTTATGAAAGCCTTGTGGCTCTAATTCAAACACTTATTAATTAGCATAATCTCAGAGCTCACCACAGAAAAAAAGAGGCTATGTAAAAATCCAACCCTAAGGGAACAGACAAATACATCATTCGGCCTCTTACTGCTAACATACACACTTGAAGCCAAACCTAAAAGTACAAATAAAAATCTGTGTCACATTATTTTATTTGAAGCTCTGTCAAGACTACAGTGTACCCTGCTTACCATCCAGCTGACAAGTTTTCTTCCCTCACTGCATTAGTAAGGCTGTAGATATTTCCACCCTGAGTTTAAAAAAAAAAAATCAAAACCAGATGTTATACTGTCCATGATTGAAACTTACAATAGTTATTCCATCCTGAAACAAGACATGGAACTTCTGAGTTGTTTCATTCCTAAAAATAACATTTTGCAGTTACATGGTTTAGAAACTTTCTTTACAGGATCCCAAAGCCCTTTACAAACATTAATGAATTTATCCTCATAATCCTTGTGTGCATATACAAATAACACGAGTTCCAATCAACACCACTCGTTTATCATAAGTTGCATATTTCCCATTACAGGACCCTCTCAAAGAGAGAGCAATCAGCAGCACAGAGAAAGTAACCTCCTGCAGAAGAATGCCAGAGAGGGAGGATCCTCTCCTCCTACATTCCAATCTCTTAGACTCCTAATGTTTGGTGGCCACATGCAGGGATTTGGGAAGGAAGCAAGATGCCCCATACAGACTTCAAGCAGTTAAGAGAGTTCCTATAGCTTCTGAGCCCCGTGCAGGTTTCCTAGTGCTGGCATTCCTCTGGCCCAGCCAGCATCTCAACCCTCCCGCAGAAATAGCAGGCCCCAGAATATAGAGAGCCTTCTGCATGGTTCCAGGGGGAAGGTGGGGAACAGTACCACAGAGGTGGTTCAGCGCCTGCCTCCGCAGTATGGAACAGGGAGGGAATTCCTTGCACAAAGGGTCACCTCAGTGCATAGATGACAGGTGACCAAATGGCCTGCAGAAACAGCAGCAGCTCATGCAGAGCCTGGACAAAAGCATGCAAATAAACTTTCCATCAGAGTAGTGCATGAGGGTGAGATGTCATCATACTGCATGGGGCTGGAAGTCAGCAACTAATAATCAATAAAACAAAAATGACTCTCCACAAAACGTTGGAGACTCAAAACTCCTATTTATCCATAGAACACGTACAGCATGGGCAGCACTATTGTAAGCAGCTTCCCTACCCCATTCCATCAATGTGCCTCATCTCTGACCTGAAAGGACTATCTTTAAGGGTGAAAGTTCATTGTATATAACTATTTAGCCCCTGATTTCTCTGCTGATGCAAGCAGTTAGGCACTAGTTACTCCCAAATGAGAAAGTGATTTGTGCTATATGGACATCTGTCCATTATTGTACTGACTCTTTTCACAAAGCTCCCTGAACAGTCTGATGCTAGCAATGTTTTACTACTGACCAGAGCCCAAGTTGAACCAAGAACCTAGGTGAAAGGTTTACTAAGCATCCTGTGAGACTTCATCTTGTTAAATCATTTTTATACCTCTGTCACTGAATTAATTAGTTAATGTTTTTAATGCACTCTGAAATATGTAAAGGGCCATGTAAATGCTAAAGATTATTTTTGGTGAGTCTAAAGCTGTCAACACTAACAAAAAACACTTAAAAGAACACAGGGAAACAATGAAGTCCAATAGTTAAGGAACCTTAGGTTCTACTCCAGACTGGAAACTAACTTAATACTGCATGTAACATCTCTGTGCCCCAGTTTTCCAAACTATAAAACAGAGGTAAAGTTAACCCCCTTCATGAACCAGTATAAAGTATTTTCAGATCTCAGGTTAAAAGCACATCTAACTGCCCCATACCTGTATTCCTAATAAAAGAAAAATGTAATTGATGTGCTGTTTAAAAGAACGTTGGTCCCACTTTACCACACCCTTCAAGATGAAGTTTAATAGAGCAACACTGGCAAAAAAGGTACAAGAAATAAGGATCCCGTCAGACTACCAAGTGTGAAGGATGTCAGACTAAGCTTTACTGTTTTTGATTTATGAAAAGCAAAGAAATATTTCAGTGCAACCCAGGGGAGCACTGAAAGGTATCTTCACTGATTAGTGACTACGCCTAATACATCATTCACTAGAAGAACTGAATGAATTATGAGCATTTCTCCCACGTTAAAATAACGTAGTAATATGATCCTGACAAAGCCATCAAGATCAACAGTAACTGTGAAACTATTTCTTTATCCTGTGGAATACTAAATATTTTCAATGCTGAGGATTTTTTTTTTAGTCTGAAAAAAAGTTTTATTCTGCAACTACATTAACACTTGCTTTCGGATGAGCTGATTAAAATCCCATCACAATCCAGAATCAAGATTCCAATTTGATTCCTCTCCACAAGAAGTTATTAGCATAGTCTACTAGCACAGCCCTGTTAAAATGTGTGAGTATTTCCACTACAAACTGCAGCCTTCTGTACAAATTTGGTACAAAAGGTCTTCATTTTAAAATAACTTCCCCAATATATTTACATTACATCCTAATTTTCAGGAAGACTAGCTTAGGTGGTGGTTTTGTTTTGTTTTGAACCACAAGGGTTACAATAGTGGTTTCACTTCCCAGGTAAAAAATGATGCCTTGAGTCACTGCTCCAATAATGTGTCAGGACTTCTCAAAGGCTGGTAAATATCATTATCCTCGTTTTAAAGATGGAGAATCTGAGACACAGAGGGCCAAATTTACAAAGTTATTTAGATACTTAAAGATGCAAAAGCACCCATATGATTTAGATGCATACCTCCCAGTGACTTTCAATAGGAAAAACCAGGATTTCTGATTCCTAATTCCCCGCTCTAAGCATTAAAATGCCATCTCTGTTTTCAATTTGTTTATTTAAAAATGTAAACATTTTTATTTTATTCACTAAAAAATAAAAGAAGATTTGAACATACCTGAATCCTATTAAAAATGGTTAGTTTGTGTTTCCTTTCAGTCACATGACTGGGTGAAGTCCCAGGTAATGAAAAGGAAGCCATGGCCACTTGACTTGGAGAAGCTGTGCAAGATAGGTCAAACTTCAGCTTCTCTTTTCGGACACTGGGCAAGCGTCGAGGTCTACCACTGCTGGAATGTAGTTTGCCACCTGTTCCTTTGCAATATCTTTCATTTTTCTCTTTGTCGCTATATACAAAAGCATTATTTTCCCACTGACGTGATTTCCCAGAAGTAGAGTTTCCCAGGGCTTTATCACATACTACAGCCTGGGGTTGGGTTGGGTTGTCAGTATCTTTGAATGCCACACAGCCTTTCAAGGGTCTAGTTTGCTTGGCAGAGTAAACAGAGTCTGAATTTATGAGAGGGTCAGACAGGGACTGAGAAGACTGCAAAGCAACTGCTGCTTGCTGCCTTTCTATTTGGTCTTGTTCCTCACTAACAGATGACACATCCTTCTGATACTGGGTCAAAGTCTTTTGCATATACATGGGAGACCCTTCACCTTCTGTGTGCTCTAGAAGAGAGTGAATCATGTCAGCTTGCTGCTGCTGTTGCAATACATTTTGGAGTGGTTTTTCTATAGTCTGTTTCACCTCAGAAGTTGCTTTCTGTGTTGGAGCCACCACCTGGGTGTGGGACAAAATGTGTTGAGATTTGGTGAACATTTGGAGCAGGTGTTGCTGCACTTGCATATGCTCCTGGTTCACTGAGGATTCCATGAAAAGCTGCCTGAAGTGTGGGTTAGCGTCATTCTGTAACACACTATGCTTCTGAATGTTCTGCCAGTGACAGGAATCAATGTCACATTCTTGTCTTTTTGTTGGCCTAAAGGTTTCCTCAAAACTGCTGAGCTTTGTTTCACCTGAGATTTCCCCTTGGGTCTTCAAAAGTGCGACTGACAGAGCATCTGGACACTCATACATCTGTGCAAATGAGTCGAATGCGTGAGAAGGTCCAGGAAACCCACCTGAAATATTCTGAGCTGTAACAGATGGATTGTGATTAATATAAACACTATTCCCTTTGCCTTTAGTACAAACTGGCATGTTTCTGATCCACTGAAAATTACTGCCTGACTGATGGGAGGAGTTTGCAGAAATCTTCTGGCCTCTGAATAATGGAAAACAAGGTAAAGTGCTGTTTGGCCAATACTCCAAACCTGTAGTCTCTAAAGGAAACTGTGATTCTGAAAGTAGGGATGTATCAGTCAAACTGCTAACTGTATTTTCTCCTGGTGCGATCACAGATAAATTACCAGGATTTATTATGGCATACACATTGGAAGAGGTGGCATTCTTTTGGCAAGGATAATGCTCCTTCACCATCTTGTCACCTGTAGCTTCAAATAGTGCAGTCATGCTAGATGGGATGCAAGAAACCTGATCAGCTGCAGAGGAGCAAGACTGCAGTGAACTTTTCAAGTCCTTTGCAGACGATGCTGGAGTTGATGGAAGCTTCTGATTTACAATGCTGCTAACAATACATTTCAGTAGGTCTCTGTTGGGCAGGCTAGGATTTGGAGATTTGGATTGAGAGTGAACAGCCAGCCTCTCCGTTCTCAAGCTACCTTGTCCTCTTTGGACAAATGCATCATGAGAAGGTGATGAGACCTTACAGGCATCGTCATCACAGGTGGCCTCCTTTAAGATAGACAAGCCATGTTGCATTTCATAATGTCGAAGCAACGACCGATGGTCACAGTAACTCTTATTGCATCCCTGTTCTATACACACAAATGGTTTTGTTTTCTGGTGTGTTAGCATGTGTCCACTCCTGAGGTAAAAAGGCAAAAGACAGAAGAGAAGACTCATATTAAAATGACTAGCAGAAATTAAATCATTTCTTTTCTGAACTATTTCAGTTATCACTTCTACGGTTTTAATAAATCCTGAAGGTCAAATTCTGCACTGACATATCCAGTGCAACTCCTACAGAACTCAAAGGGGTCTGACAGAGTGTAAAACAAAGTCCGATTAGGGCTCTCTAAAGCAGGAGGGGTCCACACAGCTGCGTTTTTTTTTTCACTCTAGGAAGAAGAATTACATCACTCCCCACCTTCATGACCTGCAGCAGCTGCCTAACGTTGAATCCAATTCAAAACTGACCTTCTAGTTCTCAAAACTCTCAAAAAAAGATGTTTTTTAACTGCCAGCACTGAGAAATTCATCCTGTCCCCTGTGAGTCAAACTAGGTTCTTTTGCATTCTCACAAGTTACAGAAGTACAGCAGACAAAATAATGTCCTTAAATAACATCATTGCAACCCCATTCTCTTCCAATTATGCCCTGAATTACACCTGTGCAAACCCACCAAAGGGTAATGGAGTTGCACAGGTTTCATTGAAGGCATAACATAAAGACAATGAAGACAGACCAAAATGAGGATCTAATTTGGCCAGCAGAGCTTCTTTAAATGCATGAAATGGAAAAAATCCTGTTCTCTATCAATCTCACTGAGCTTGGGGCAGGCGGGGAGGAGCTTGCAATCAGAAAAATCATCTTGTAAGCAAAGCAAATTTGATACAGAAACCAGTGGGAAACAATGAATATGGAACACCACAATGCCCTTTCTATGGAGACACTTTTAGGGCAGAACACCACTTTCAAAGGACACATATTAATCCAAAATATGTCTGTATATAATACAGACTGAAACCTCCAGCCTGTTCCCTGGGACTGGCATTTGCACTGGTCCGATGTCCAGCACTGCTACATCAAGAAACCAGAATAGACCACTGAAGTTCCAATACTTCAAGAACCACTGGAGATCAGAACAAATGCTATACACCTCTACCTCGATATAACGCTGTCCTCGGGAGCCAAAAAAATCTTACCACGTTATAGGTAAAACTGTGTTATATTCAAACTTGCTTTGATCCACCGGAGTGCGCCGTCCCGCCCCCCCGGAGCACTGCTTTACCGCATTATATCCAAATTTGTGTTATATCGAGTCGTGTTATATCGAGGTAGAGGTGTATATACCATTTGAAAAATAGAATCCCAGTTATTAATGGTGTGGAAAATTAATCTTTAACTGCAGTTCACAATATATTGGCTGCTAAAACCACACAAGAATTGGCTGTCCAGTACAAGTACTTCCCACATCAGTAAGCTTTTCCCTGGACCACTGATCAGAAAGAAAAATAAAAGGTTCTTAGTTGCTATTGCGCAATACAAGCTTACCAAGTCTTCTGAAGCTGAACTATGTCTTATATGACCATGTGAGGCCCTTTCTGCAACAATATGCTCTGCAAATTCTAGAACTAACTTGCTTCTGCTACTGATATAGTTTTGCAGTGTAATTTGATGGGGTCTGCTGGCCTGACAAATGCCCACACCAAAGTACCAAGTAGTGTAACTGTGCATCTAAACCAAAGTGAAACAGGAAAATGAAGTACTACTGAAGTGAATTCTATCTACAATGTTTTAAACATAAACTGAACATAGTTTTATGCCTTTATATTAGTAAACGCCTACATACAGGTGGTCCTGCCGTTTAAAAGCCTTGCTGCAGATTTTGCAGATGTATTTCCGTTCCTGGCTGTGAGTCAGGTTATGTTTGCTAAGAGAGCTGGCACTGCTGAACACCTTCCCACAGAGACTGCAATCCAGGACAGGGTTTTGAGGAGAGCTGTGCTGATGCTTCCCTTTCCTGGCACTACCAGAACTGGACTTGCCTTCCTGTTCAACTTCTTTAGGTGCTGCTGGGATAGGAAGTCCCAATTCTAAATAAAGGATGAAAGTTATACTCATTAGATAACATATAGTGTCTTATTAAATTACCCCAATAATGTAAGGTTTCATAGATTTCTCTTTTTAATTCCCCTAAATTTTTCGTTCGGAGCCTAGTTACAGGATAGGGTAACTAGTGCAAGCATGATGCACCACAGTTTTGTGTCTTACAACGTAGCCTGTGATCTGCAAGACCACTGATATTCGAGGCCTCTGCCCTCACACAGCTCTGACAATGCACCTCAGTTGTGGTTTGCTATTTCAGTCCTGAATCTCTTGAGCAGTGTCAACTGAACTGAATTCTGCCATAATGCTTTCCCTCTTTTGGACAAAAATGGACATAGGAGACTCCTACAAATTATTTTGCACTTGTGATCTAATGAATATTTAAACCAAGGTCACCAAAGATGACTGACTAGTTAATAAATCCATTGAGCCACTAAGCTTACATTGTCTTCAAAAATCTAAGATTCATTACCTATAAACCAGAATAACAAAGGAGAGAGGTAGATATACTACAGATTTTATCAGTTGGCCTAATCAGTTAAATAAAAGATGCACCAAATTGTATCAAAAAATGTCTATCATTCTCTTATTTGAGTGCTCCCAGTTGTGTCTTTTTGTTTTTTCTGTCTTAATAGTTCCTCGAACTTTTGCATGATCACTGATCTGCATTAGCAGTGATGGTACCGTTCTTTCAAGAACAGTATTTTACTAAGGACATTCTCCTTTTAACTCCTAATTGCAAATTCTGGAGAAAGCCCATTCTGCTAAATCCATTTCTCAGAGAATTTGAACTACAAGAATTAAACAGAATGTCTCTTCTATGCTTCAGGGAAAGCTAGTAATGTAGATGTTAGCGGCATATTTAACAAATCTGTTACTTTAATGTTTTTAAATTTTCCATTTGCAGTTGGAGATCAAATTGCAAAGACTTTGAACAGAGATTGTATTCCTAGCCACGGTACAATTTTAAGGAAACAGAAACGTAGGGGAAATATTCCTATTTAATATTACAATAATTATTAGTAACTATTTTCTATAGAGCTATAAATACGCATGACAATTTACAAGACAAATAAAGACTGGCAAAATTTTCAAAAGCACCTAAGTGACTTAGAAGTCTAAGTCTCTACCCCAAAGAGATTATCACTAGGTTTACTGTAGCTTCTAAATTAACTACTGAAAAATTCTGGCTACACTGAACTATAAAATTACAACCAAAGGAGATTCCAATGTACTCACCACACAAAGAAGGCTGTGAGCCAAAGTCAGACTCATCAAGGAGTTTAACATAATCACAGTCCTTCACAGAATACAAAGACAGTGCATCTAAATTGTCCTCCAAAGTGTCATTAGCCATATCTGCAGCTGAAAGGCTAGGATCCATATCTAGGCTGCTTAGGCCAGTATACATTATGTCTCTTGTATCTGGACACAGCTTAAGGTTGAGAGTGTCACTACAGTTCAGCCCTTGACTCTCTGAAAATCCAGGAACATGCATCTCTGATTGGATGAAGTTTTCATCACTGAGGTGGTACTGGTCCATGTTTACCCACCTTTAATGTTTGGTCAGGGAATATGCTTTGGTTTCTGATAAACTAGGGCAAGACTCAGAGCTTGAAAACTGCATTAGTGTATAGCAAGATTCCTAAACAAAAGGTAACAGGAAAAAGTTACATAACAGAGATGAACAGATAATACATTTTAAAATGAAAGCAATACCAGTATTGATACATTAGCCAATATATAAACCAATCCTTATTATACAGGACTCAAGATAAATACTTCTGGTTTATATTTTAGATGGAAATATGCGCTCAAATTAAAAGTGCTTTCAAACAACTGGAACTTTGTATGTGTGGTTAAATCCATTTTGCTGTTTAAGCTACATTTATCATCATGAACAGACTGGGCAGAATTCATATTTTTTAAATATAATTTTGAGAGACAATATTGATGTTTATTTTTAAGCATTTTTTAAATTTGTATTATTTAAATTTTTACTGTTGCACAAAAATATGGGTTTTAAGCATTGTTTTCTATTTTTATCTATTTAATTTTTCATAGTTGCAGAAAAATATGGGGGTTAAGACAATAATTATTTAATGACAGTGTATACTGTGATTCAAAAAGTTAGTTTTACACCCGTTAAAACATAAACTGTCAATATCACATATCAAAACATACAAAATAAATATACTTAAATCAAATTCTAAAAAGCTCCCAAGCAGCAATTTTATTACACTTTCTATGCATAAATTTCAAATATTATCAATGGCAACATTTTTCATAGGTTTGTATATGTATGGTGAAATTGACATTTGCCAATAAAAATCTAATCCTTCCAAGCCTAGTCATCAACAACTCAATTAATTTAAGCCTGGTTTGCCTTAAACTTGATTGATGAGAAATTTGATCTTGATAAAATTATTTTAGGAAATGCAACCTGCAGAGAAGATATTCAAACCAAGTAAGCACACTGTATATGAAAAAAATTCATACACAATTGCACACAGCTAAATGCCAATCAGTGTATGTACCAGAACTAGTCCATAATTAAAATATGCCTGAATTATCTGTGAAATCTGAAGTTCCTTACAACCATCCAGTGCTGCTGCAAACATGAAAAAGTTCGCATTTATTCACTACATCATTCCAAAAAAATTACTGAATCTTATGTATTTCAACAGGGTCAAAAGATGTCCCACAAAAATGTCCCTGTTTATAAGTTTGTAACTGATGGTGCTATATGCCTAGAAAAAAGTAGGTCCAGGTTACAGGACCTGCTGAGAGGTGAATTTCATCCCGTCTGCATCATCTCTCTCTCAAACAGGACATATACATCTCAGAAGCACCACAAAAAGAATACGTTATTGCTGTATATCTAAGAATAAAGAATTTCCTCATACTACTCCTACCAAGGACAATAATATTTTCAAGGAACAGGTTCAAATTTTACAGGAGATGGAATAGTAAAAATTACACCTGGATTTTTGTTATAAATTCGTTTTAGCTATATGTACAGCATTGTATAAGTTGGGTATCCTTCCTTTGTTCCCCATTCTCATGTCTTGAATAACAGGAAAACATTTAAATCATGCCCCACCCCAATTTTTTAAAAATATTTTCCTTTTAAAGTCAAATGCATTCAATTTCTTTTTCTTAAAGGTAAGTTCTTCACCCTCTATATAGAAGCTTTCAAGTGCTTTTCTTTCTTTGTTTTAAGAAACAAAAAAGGCTGGAAAACGGATTTTAATTTTTTTGTAATAATTTGATAAAGTTACTGAAATTACATCTAACACTTCCATAGTGGGTCTGCTGCTCAAGCAAAGCTCTCATTTAAATCATTGAGAATTTTTGCCTAAGTAAGGATGGCAAGAACAGGGCCAAAGAGTTAAGGGAAAAAAAAGACAATTCTTAATTTTGTTGAACCAGTGGCACCCAAATTTGCAGAACTGGGGATAAAATTAACTTCTATTTCTATTTGTAGAGTGCTCCTCATCATAGCATTTAATGCCTAGTCCTGCAAAATTTGTGCTTAACTTTATGCATATTGGTCCCATTGATTTCAATGAGACTACTCGCATGCATAAAGTTAAGCATATGCATAAGCCTTTACAAGATCAGGAACTAAATTTGCCAGGAGCAAAAGCACTATAGCTAATTTACAGATAAAGGGCCCAGATATGAACACACTTATATCAGCAAAGCTACTCATGTGGATTTGGGCTCAATCACATCAGTTTTTTAAACTACCAATAAACATACATAGCCCTAATAATCTGCTGACACTCTAATCTATTTTGTTAGATTAAAAGCCTGTTGCTTGCATTAACCAGCAATCAAAACCTGAAGCTGATTGATTTGGTCTTCACACTGCTACAGATAGAAGGCAGCTGTGGACTGCATTTTAGAACTCTTCGGTCCACAGGTCACATTTTTAGGATTGTGAACTCCTGGGTCAAAAGAATTGAGAGAATTTCAGTTATACATAGTATTTTTTAAATTCATACTTTTAAAAAAAATTGGAGCGGTAAAGAAAAAAAAACACCCTTAAAATCCAGAATGTCATTTATAATGGGTGGGGGAAGGATAAATACTTTTTAACATGTTATCTCTGAGGGCTGAAGACTAATAAATACATTACAATTGCAGAGCTGTTTGGAATTTTTGTTGTGGGGGTCTGAACTGCATATTAGTAAGGAGGCAGAGCACATTATAACCAGGGTTGTAACTAGGCAATCTAGCCGCATGATAATGGGAGAACAGGGTATTAGGGACAGAGAAACATGACAGAGAAGCTGAGGTCACTATGTTTATGCTGTCAAGAAGGAAGATCGTGAGTTTATCCTAGGGCATGTCCTCCTCATTCTCATATGAAGAATAAGAGGGATGGTGGCAGCTGCTCTAGTCTGAACTGACGTGAGAGAAACTAAGTATTAATTAGCCATTGAACTAGTTGAATAAACTCAACTGAAGAAAATATTCTCTCTGCACCTGAAAAGGCTACTGCAGTTAAAAGCTGGTTGAGCATGTCAGCAAATTCTGGTTCTAGGTGCTTAGTCAGCAATTTCCACCAGTTCAGTGGTTTGACTTTAATCTTCAACAGCAAACGTGTACTACTTGAATTTTTTTAATTTAGTTTAAATTATTTTAATAGATTATAGTATATTTATGCCTTAATACAGGCTGATAACTTCAAATTTAATTTTCAATAGGTTTATTTTAAAAAGAAAAATGCATTTAATTTAAATAAAAAAATCTGATTTAAATTTCAAAAGAATCAAAACATTCTAAATCAAGTTTTATCCACTCTGACCCCCGGGGTCTATGCCAATAGAGGGCAGAACTCTGGCACTGTTGGGGATGAAGTGGGGGGTGATGAGAATGGAGAAGACTGCTGTCCATGGTAGCAGAGGGGGGAAGTTCCTGCTTGGGTGGGGATGGGGGGTTGCTCTTGCCCTGGCGGAGACTGGTACTACTTCTGGGGAGACTGCTCCTGGCTCTGGTGGTAGGACTCTGGAGATTCCTTCCCCTCGTGGGGATAAGACTGCTGCTCAAATTGAGGAGGGTGGGGCTCCTAGCTCTGATGGGGATGCAACCCCTGCCCCATATGGGCTGGGTACCTGCCCAAGATAGAGTGGTATCCCTGCACCTGGAGAGGATGGGTGGGAAGCTCCCTGCCCATGATAGAAGGAGGGTCCTTGCCCCTAGGGAGAATGGGCAGGGAGCCTGTGGTGGGGATGAGGGGGCATGGTGGACCCTGCCTTGGATGGGAGGGTCACTGCCTCTGGTGGGGATGGCCGAGGGCTCCCTGTCTGTAATGGGAGTGGGGTGTCCTTGCCCCTGGGGAGATTGGCATGAGGTTCTTAAGGGCGAGGTCGCTGTCCCTGGGGGCAATGGGGGGGCCCTGGGGGAGGGGTCCCTGTTGGTGACGGGGGATCCCTGCGGGTTGGATGGGGGGGAGGAGGAGTGGGGGGGTTGCTGTCCCTGGGGGCGATGGGGGGGCCATGGGGGAGGGGCAGGGGTCACTGTCCCTGGGGGCAATGGGGGAGCCCTGGGGGGAGGGGCAGGAGCCCCTGTCCCTGATGGGGGATCCTGGCAGTTTGGATGGGGGGGTCCCTGCCCCTGGGGGGATGGATGGGCGGGGTCGCTGTCCCTGGGGGTGGTGGGGGGGCCCTGGAGGGAGGGCGGGCCCTGTCAGTGAGGGGGCATCTAAGCGAGTTGGAGGCTGGGATCCCTGCTCTCAGTGAGCTGGGCGGGGGGAGTCCCTGCCTCTGGGGAGATGGGCAGGTGAGGTCCCTGCCCCTGGGGGGATGGATGGGCGGGGTCGCTGTCCCTGGGGGCGATGGGGGGCCCTGGGGGGAGCGGCAGGGGGCCCTGTCGGTGAGGGGGGATCCCGGCGGGCTGGACAGGGGGGTCTCTGCCCCTGGGGAGATGGACGGGAGGGGTCACTGTCCCTGGGGGCGATGGGCGGGGGGCCCTGTCGGTGGGGGGGATCCCGGCGGGCTGGGCGGGGGGGGGTCCCTGGGGGGAGGGGCGGGCGGGGTCTCTGTCCCTGGGGGGAGGGGCGGGCAGGGTCACTGTCCCTGGGGGAGAGCGGCGGGGGGCCCTGTCGGTGAGGGGGGGTCCCGGCGGGCTGGGCGGGGGGGTCCCTGCCCCTGGGGGGAGGGGCGGGCAGGGTCGCTGTCCCTGGGTCCTGCCGTGTCTCCGAATCAGGGGCCGCCCCACAGGAGGCAGCGACTTTACCCGTCGCCTCGCGCCCCTTCCCGCCTGCGCCGCCTCCGTCCGCACGCGGCGCCCCGCGCCGAGAGGGGAGGGGGCGGGAGGAGGAGCGGCTCCGCCTCGGTCACGTGGTGCTGGGAGCGCCTGGGCGGGAAAAGGGGCCGAAGGGCGGCGCCATGTTGTGAGAGGGCGAAAGGCGGGGCGGTGTGAGGGGAGGCGGAGGGGGTGTTTTGGGGAGGGGCTGTGGTGGGATAGGGAGGGGAGAGAAGTCAAGGGGGGAGCTGTGGGGGGCTGGGAGAAGGGAAGTGGGAGATATGGAGGGGGAGGAGGGAGGGGATAGGCAGAAGTGGCGCGGGGGTGATGGGGGAGGGATAGGGAGGAGAGGAGGGTAGGAGGGGACAGGGCAGGCCTTACAGCTAGAGAGAGGATGTGTAAGGGGAGGCATCAGGGTGTGGCGAGGAGGAGATGCAAAGGGGAGGTGCGAGGGGACTATGGAGAGAGGAAGGGGTTAAAGGGAAGGTGTGCGATGACTATAGGGTGGACGAGCTGTGAACAGCAGCTTAGGGGGAGACATAATGGAAGGTGGAGGTGGAGGAGTGAGAGGAAGTGTCTGGGGAGTGAGAAGTGTGAGGGAGGAGTATGAAGAGGGACATGTTGGGGGAAAGGGATTGCTCTGTAATGCGACAATGGGGAAAGAAGTGTGAAGAAAGAAGGGGTTGGTTAGAGGAGGGGATGGAAGGATGAGATGGCTGTGGGGGAAGTGTAAGGAAAGAGAAGAGGTTTATGAGGAGGAAGGTGGGGGAGAGTGTCACAGTGAAGTTGGGAGAAGGTAGGAGAGAGATATGGAGAAAAAGCCGATGAGACGGGGCTGTGACTGTTTCCCCCACTCTATCCCCCGCCTAAAGGTGGCTAAATTTAGTTGTCCCCTGAACATCTTGCTAAGGCAACAGCACATCACAAACCAGAAAAAAGAAAACTGTGATGAACTTACCCCTGCTTGAAATCAGGGTAAAGTGCAGCAGTTCTAATATTGGTTTATGGAGGTTTACTCTGCCTATGGTAGGGGTTTGCTCTGATGCAACTACACTGGTGGCTGAAAAGGAGGCAAATCACTAGTGTAGACAAGGCTATAGAGGTGAAGACTCCTCTTTTGTCAGCATGGATGCCAGTATCCCATTGTGGTGGTACAGGGTGATATGTTGCAGGAGGTGACAAGAGAATTGTACCATGCCTCATATGATTGCCAATAATTGTGGTTAACTGACAGTAATTAAACTGGGCCTAATTTGGAACTACTCTGCTCCTTGTGTAATTATGAACAGTAGTGCAACATGTAAGTAAAATGCCATAAGATCAAAATGGTAATGTTTTACTCCCTGTTTCAGTAGGTGTACATAGCTACACAGAGTGCAAGGGAATGAGGAACCAAGCCTAATGTCTTTATTCATGATCATGTTTATTAGTCTTGGTGTGATAACAAAATTCAAATTTGGGTGCTACAATTCTATTTAGTAAAACCCTTTTTTTGACAGTTTCATTTGAAAAAACAGCTGGTGTGTTCCATCCCAAAGGGGCTGCATTTCAGTGGTGGGTGAGGTGAAATCTCTGTGCATACTGATCAGTGAGATAAAAGTGATATTACGTTGATACTCGGTATTACATGTTTGACAAATGGTCAAAACTTTGGTTTTTGTATTTCAGCAGCTTCACACTGTAAATTTCTCTAATGTACTTTGGTTTTCAGCTTAAAACAACATCACCAAGAGAGATGGGAACTTCCACCATTTACCTTAATACAGTATCATGTTTAATTTATTTCCATTCAAATTTAAGGAAATAATAAAATATTCTTTTGATTATATAATTGTGACATTTGATACTATCCATCGCAGTTAAATGTAGATTTCAAAGTACTATCATCTTAATAGTTTTGGGACTGCCATGATGAGGTTGGTAGGACTATGTGTCATGTTTATATAAAGCCCATTTTGCACTGATGTAAACGACTACACAAGGTGCAGGGTTGTCCTGAACTAGGCTCAGTTTTATTACTGTGTCAGTTAACCGCAATTGTTGGCAATCAGATTCAAACATGGTACAATTCTGTCAAGTAGGTTTGGCTGAGAGTGACTCCCTGAACTTGAGGATGCATGGAGAGACCCCAGGCTTCCTATCTCCACCTCAGGTAACCAAGCTCAAAGCTGTAAAAAGTTGCTAGACACATTTCAGAAGAAAACAGATGGCAGCTTACTCTAGAAGCTGGACATGGAGTTTTGGAAATATAAGACATGCCCTGTGTATGTTTTAGTGTTTTTAATTGTTTGATTTGGAGTTTAAAGCCTATTAATCTGAACCAAGGGAATGTGTCCAGATATTTTGTTAACCTGTTTTATTACTGTTTGCACCAGAAAAACTGCAAATAAATCTCCAACCCCCAAAAAATCCAATTTTGAGCCATGTGGATCGTGAAACCACATATGTTATTCTCAATAGTTAAATTGTATATGTTCAGGATGGAGACTATCTTAACTTTTTTAAATTAGCGTTTAAATGTTTTTACTGTCAAGTTAGAAATCATAGGCCCAAATTTATTCCTAGTATGACTCCAAATCAGGCATGAATTCAAACCTATCTAAATTTAAAATGTTATTTTTTTCTGATATCACTACTCAGATGATTAAAACTTATGAGATTTTAAATGGCTTGTTTACATGTCATCATTATGTTGTTGGTTTTCTTTCCACACTTCATTTGGATTGGAACAAAGTAAACTAAATCAGTTACATTCTAGTGGCTGGTTCTAATTTTTTAGCAAAAACTGTCATATTTGATTTGCATGTTTTACAGAAAAATTTTTGAATCCAAAAGAAAGACATTTGAATGTACATTTTTATGTATGTGTGTATATATATATTTCTACCTAATAAGTAGAAATGTCTTCATATATATATTCACATGTATATATGAAAACATCTATTAATTAGCTTTTGTAAAATTTTTAAAAGCAAAGTTTAAATGTTGTGTTTAAACTATTAGGAGGAAGAGTGAGTCCTGTCTGTATAAACAAAATTAGTCAGGATCCTGTGTTTTCCTGGCAACTCTGCCACTGACCCACTGGGTGGCCTTGGATGAGTTACTTAATTTTTTTTTTTTTTGCCTGTTTGTCCTTTAATAAATTACTATTCTACTGACCCTACCTCATCGGGGAGTTGTGAGGCTTAATGAACTAATGTTTGTGTAATGATTAGAAATCCTCAGGTCTAGCAAAGCGAAAATGTTCTTATTGATAAGTATTCTTTAATTAATACCGTTCAATTCCTTTCCAAATTTACTTATGTTTACTATTAGTCTAAAGAACTGATGCAATTTTAATCCTGATGGAATAGCCTTCTGTCCCAAAATGTCTTCTAAGGCCATTATTGCTCCCTCTCTATCCATGAAAAAGCTCTATTAACTAATATTATAGTCCAGGTCATGCTGAGAGAAGAGTCCTCTGGAGTCACCTGAATCTCAGTAAAATAACTCAGAAGAGAAAAGAAAGGGGAAAACATCACAGAATTTAAAGTATGTCACCTATAATGCTTTTAAAACTGCAGTGACCCCAGTACATGCCTACTGTTATTGCAGTCTATTGGTTAAAGCAGGAACAATTTATGATTAGATAATTTGTATTTATAATTAAATGCTCAGTCTTTTGCCTCTCGTATGTGAATAGCCCTATTAAAATAGGACTGAAGATGTATTAGAGCTGTCCACCAGTGTCAATTGTCATTTTAAACGTTGTTATTTTAAAAAAGAACAAACAAAAATGCTTTTCTGGGACATTAATCCACATCTCTGAAGATGCAAGGTTTATAATACTCCTGGCTGATTTTTTACTGCTTTATTAGCAGCACACACACACGCATGCACGCACATACACACGCATGCACGCACACACACACACTTACTTTACAGACAGTTAAACTGAGGTACAGATGACCTGTTTCATCATTACACTGCACTTTGTATAGTAATTTACACCAAAGGAAAGTGGGTATAAAACGCTTCTGTAGCATTTTTGACTCACTTTGCACAGGTGTAAATGACTGCCCAAGGTACACAGCAATGGCGAGTTGGGCCCAGTAAGATTTACTGATTTGCGTGCTCTACAGTGGGACAGTGACATTTTAATTTATTGTTTAAAAGGCCAGATCTTCAGCTGTGAAATTGGTGCAACTCCATTACTAACAGTGGGGCTGTGAGCATTTGCTTTATTTGAGGATCTGGCTTGAAGCTGAAAAAGCTGTTTGAGATTTTTAGTTGATGGAAGGTGGTATGGCCTAGCGATTAGAGCACTGGAGTGTGACTCTGGAGACATAGGTTCTATTTCTGGCTCTGCCATGGGTCTGCTTTGTGAACATGGGCATGTGATTTTATCTCCTTATGCCACAGTTTCTCCACATGCAAAAAATGGGCATAATGATGCTGAGCTGAAAAAGAGCTCCATATAGGGTTGCCAAATTTCTGATTGCAGAAAACCAAACACCCTGTCATGTATTTATATAAGGGCAATATATAAATCCATGGTATGCCCACATCTCGAATATTGTGTACAGATGTGGTCTCCTCACCTCAAAAAAGATATTCTAGCACTGGAAAAGGTTCAGAAAAGGGCAACTAAAATGATTAGGGGTTTGGAGAGGGTCTCATACGAGGAAAGATTAAAGAGGCTAGGCCTCTTTAGCTTGGAAAAGAGGAGACTAAGGGGGGATACGATAGAGGTATATAAAATCATGAGTGATGTGGAGAAAGTGGATAAGGAAAAGTTATTTACTTTTCCCATAATACAAGAACTAGGAGTCACCAAATGAAATTAATAGGTAGCAGATTTAAAACAAATAAAAGGAAGTTCTTCTTCACACAGCACACAGTCAACTTGTGGAACTCCTTACCTGAGGAGGTTGTGAAGGCTGGGACTATAACAATGTTTAAAAGGGAACTGGAAAAATTCATGGTGGCTAAGTCCATAAATGGCTATTAGCCAGGAAGGGTAAAGAATGGTGTCCCTGGCCTCTGTTCATCAGAGGATGAAGATGGATGGCAGGAGGGTGATCACTTGATCATTGCCTGTTAGCTTCACTCCCTCTGGGGTACCTGGCATTGGCCACTGTCGGCAGACAGATACTGGGCTAGATGGACCTTTGGTCTGACCTGGTACAGCTGTTCTTATGTTCTTATATCCCTTCCCCAAGGCCCTGCCCCTTTTTCAAGGCAAGGACCCCGCTCACTCCATCTCCCTTGCTTGCTCTCCCCCACCCTCGCTCACTCACTCATTTTCACTGTGCTGGAGCAGGGTGTTGGGCTGCGGGAGGGGGTGCGGGCTCTAGGGTGGGTCTGGGGATGAGGGATTTGGGGCGCAGGAGGGAGCTCTGGGCAGAGGGATGGGTCTGTGGGTTTCGGAGTGTGGGAGGGGGCTCCTGTCTGGGGCAGGGTGTTGGGGTGTGGGAGGGAGTATGGTCTCTGGGCTGGAAGTGCAGACAGAAATGAGGGGTTCGTGGTGCGGGAGGGAGCTCTGGGCTGGGGCAAGGGGTTGGGTCACAGGAGGGAGTTTGGGGTGCGGGCTTCGGGCAGTGCTTACCTCAGGTGGCTCCCAGGAAGCAGATGGCATGTCCCTCCAGCTCCTAGGCACAGGAGTGGCCAGAGGCCTCCACCCTGCTCCATGTGCTGCCCCCTGTCCAACCAGTGGAAGCTGCAGAGCTGGCGTTTGAGGCGGTGCCTGCACCACGAGCACAGGCAGCGCGTGGAGCCCCCATTACTGCCCTTGCATCTAAGAGACAGAGGGACATGCAGGCTGCTTCTGGGAGCCGCGCAGAGTTGGCCATTGCGGCCAACCAGGCATTACAGTTGAAAACTGGATGCCTGGTAACCCTAGCTCCATGTGGCTCAAAAGCCTGTCTCTCTCACCAATAGAAGTTGATCTAATAAAAGATATTACCTCACCTGCCTTGTCTCTCTTTTTTAAAGCACTTTGAGATCTAATGATGAAAAGCAGTAGGTATTATTTTCACTGAAAGGTACTGCAGAATTACAAAATATTATTTTAACTTGTCCCCTTCTCTAGTTTTGAACAGTAGATTTGTTGGCCAAATTCTCTGGTAGTATGAATGCGTGACACTGCCCTGAAGTCAGTGGAACTGCTCTAGTTATTCAGAATGGCAGGACCTAGCTGTGGGGGAAGCCTCTTGTCACTCTAGTCTAAAGTTTTTTGTTTTGTTTTGGGGGAGTTGTGCTTGTTTTTTAAGTGTATTGAAAAAAGAAGGGGAAATGACTGTAAAGTTAGGGAAATGTAATACAATTTAAAAATCGGTCTTTCTTTAAAACCATCAGTATCACCTTCTTCACATTTCAAAATGTGCCCTGTGCATGAAGAGCTTGGTTGCTGATAACATCCTTTCAAGCAGGAAGTTGGTTTGAGCCATCTTGCCTCATGCCTAAGCCTAATTAGCAATTATTGTGGCTTCTTGCCAGGATTTCTGGACAAGATAGACTTAATTATACTTATTAAACTTTTCAGGTTGGGGTGGAAAAGCTCAAGGGAAAAATATTGTTCATGTGTGAATAAGGATTCATTTAATAACTTAAAATTTACTCTATAAGCAGTTCTGATTATGCAGAATGGAATGTAGGTATGAAGAGGGAACAACAACATCCTTCATCTTCATTTCCTTTCACACACATTATATTCAAACTATTTTGTGTTCAAAATTCCTGTACAGATTTGACAGTAGAAGCCATAGCATGGCCCTGTGTGCTTCATTAAAAGTTACATTCCTGATTAGCTTAGCTTTCAGCAGTTTGGCAGGCTGATCACAAGACCATTTACAGCTGTGAAATATAGATGATGCTGAGGCTGCAGGCGGCTACTACGCTGCAAACCCCCTTCTCTCTCTCCTCCCTCTGTTAAACTGTCACTGCACTCAGTTTGCACTGCACTTTTATAGTGTAATGCACCAAGCTAAACCCTTCCATAGTCCCACCCAGGTATAAACAGAATGTATATCTAATTCAAATTCAGCCAATCAAAGGGTATAAACAAAGCAGAAAGCCCTGCCTCTTGATTATTAATTACTCACACTGGTCAATCACATTTAACCTGTCTAATCAGGATTCAGGGTGATGCATATAGCCCTTCCCATTCCTTTCTGAGCTGCTCCACTTTTGACCAATCAGGAAAGGTCTTTCTCTCTCTGGCAGAACCAGTTTTTAATTGGTATGCTGAGGACCCTTGCTTGAGCTGTACTTTGTGCTGCCTGAACACAGAGTCAGTTTGAGATTGTGCTTGAATGTACAGTAGTATTAGCAGCATTTAGTATATAAACTCAAAGTATGTAGATTGCTTAAATGTGCCTGCTCTCAGTGTATGTAGCTATGCTTAATATCAGTCATAAGATTTTGCTGCCTACTTTGGCTTTCATGGCCAGTTATGAAAAAATAAAAGATTGTGAACATGTAATATAATTAAATGAATGACATTTTATTTTTTGTCCTAGCATTAATTAAGGACCTGATCCTGCAAACATTTACTACCTAGTACAGTGCTTACTCTTAGTGGGAAGTCTTTGCAGAATTTGGCCCTAAAACTGTAAGTAATTGAGACATTTTTTGTTTTTTTAAATACAGCATTTTGTTTTATATCCAACTTGGTATTAAAATGTTAAAGAGGACATACGTTACAAAAAATCCTTCCTTTCTCTGGTGAAACTATGCTTATAATTCCTTTTCACAGTAATTGACTCCCCTCGGGAAGACTGGTGATATTACAGTACTTCTTCAGTTTAACCTCTTAGCCAGTGATACCATTACTAGAAGGGGATAGGGAAGGATTATTTTTAGTATGTAATTTTCCAGTTAACCTGCTGAATGTAACTGGTCCTCGCTCAATATGTGAGACCCTAAGAGTATGTGGTTAGTTTACCCCTAATTTCTAAAAATACTAAAAAATCATTATTTCAATAATTTTGATTATGAAGTACAGTTATAATAAAAATTGTCATTTAAAACAACTGACTACTGTGGCAACTACAAATGGCTATGAGAAGTAATTTTCTCTTCCATACCTGTAAACTTTTTTTTTTTAAATCAACTGCTATGAACTGCTGGGCAATCTACAATCACAGTAGCTAATACTGCTTGCCTCCAAGGAAACCTTTCTTTAGAGTTAGAAAGAAGTACATCCCTTTGTAACCACCTGTGAAGTAACAAAGGCTCTAATCTCTCAAACACTTATGCACATGCTTAATTTTAAGCACATGAGTTAAGGAAATTAATGTTTCCAGAGCTGCAGCTGATGTGATATACCAGGAAGGCACAGTATGAATATAATTATTAATTGGTAATTAGTACATACCAGGGGTAAAATTCTGGCCCCACTGAAGTCAGTAGAAGTTTCAGTGGGGCCATGATTTCACTCCAGATCTCTTCTAAATCAAGATTTTGTACAGTGGGAATTAGCTGATGAAATTTATCTTATAAAAGTAAGATTAATTATTACCCAAGTCCAGAAAACCTATTTTCGGGAAGGAAAGCAGCAGTCATTAAATATTAACCGTATACATAAATTAAAATTGTATTTACTTGCATGATATTTTTCTTTGCTTTCACAGAGCAGTGGTGTGTTTGTGCTGTCTGTTGTGAACAGGTTAGTTTTAATAAGTTTGTTTTTGTGATTAGTAATAGAATTACTACTTCGCACTTGTTCATGTACATTGTGCATCCATTAAAATGATTAAATACGTTTGTATTGGTTTATTTATCTGAGACACTTTATTGCTGCTACAGAAAGCTGAAGTGATTATGATCTAGAGAATGAATTACATCAAAAGTTTCTATAGCTACTAACCATTCCAGTTTTCATTGAAGTCATATTTTCCTTTTAAGTTGAGTGAGATGAATCCAACTGCATTGATGTAGTTGGCAGAAAATGTTGGTGCTTAATAAGTAACTGTAGCAGCAACATTTTAAACTTAGTAATGATATTGATTTTATGGTCCCTTACAAACTTTGCAAACTACAGATACATGTTTTTAACATTTAAAATAATGTTTAGGAAGTATATATTTTTTTTAATAAAGCACTATACAAAAATTTATAAGCTTGTTCTTATGATTCTTAGGCCTTGCTCCTGTAAACACTTACATAAATGTTAAAGTTTAAGCACGTGTGTTGTCCTGTTGACTTCAGTGGGACTATTCAGATACTTGAAGTTAAGAATGAGTATACATTTTTCCAGGATCAAGGCCTTTAACCCTGACTATGCAGTGAGCTCTACATGGATGGATTCCAGGATTGGGGCCCAAGGGCTAATTAAACAATAAAGACAATAATAACTATCAAGTTGAAAACCCTCAAACAGGGATTGAACCTGCTACTATTGAAGTCAGTGATAAATGCCTATTGATGCTAATAGGATCAGGATCAAGCCTTTTAAATACATCTTATCTTTCCACACACTCCCATTCAAATGATGAATGATCCTGTAACTTAGAGAGAGAGTAAACTTGCTAAATTTTATTTATTTGAGGTCCAAATTCGAGAGGTGCTGGTCACTCCTCAGTCCCCACTGTGGATGGAACCCTTTACATCTTGTCTATTTTAAGGAAGATTTTGAAACATGGTGGGATCCCTAGTGTAGAGATCCTGCCATCTGTGACATAATTTTCAGAACCATGTTGAAGGGAGTTGCTTCCAGAAAAGTTAAATGACAGTGAGCCCCAATGCTGTAGTGATTTGTGCCCTAGATTGGGGCTTATATCATTTGATCCTCTGGGAAGCAAGTCTGTTCCACGCTGTTGAAATTGTGGAAGTAACCAGCTGGCTGTCTACCTTGAGTTGCTAACAGGAGTGTTTGCAATGATTAAAAAAATATATATATATTTTTACTATAGATGGGGCCTGAGACTTTAATTTTGCGCTTGTTTCAAAGACAGTTTTAAAACTATCTGTTTGATAAAGGGATTTTGAAGTGTTTCGTTGAGATCTTCAGTGGGGCAGCATGGTATAAGACATTTTATTGTGTCATTGAGAACGTCTTTACATAAATACGTTTTAATCTCTAGTTAGGCTGCAACAGTTTGGAGCAGGGAGCTTGGCTTTTTAAAAATATAAAACATAGGTTTTTAAGTGCTCTTGAAATAATATATATCCAGATGCTGCAAAATGTTTCTTCATATGAGGGAGATGCATTATAAACTGCCTTAAAATTACATTTGAAAAATGAACGCGATTTGGCACGTCTGCCTCTTTAAATCATACTCATTCCAGCTTGACAGCCCTATGGTGTTTCTCTGCCGTTCTCACTTGTGTGTGTGGCTATTTTGAAAGGGGGGGCATCACAAATGTAAATCTTTTGAAAGGGGTGGGGGCAAGTTATACCTGATTTTTTTTTGTAGTAGAGGTAAGTGACTTTTTTTAATAAATGAAATAGTATTACAGTCGTTATTCTCCCTCTCTTCCTCCCTCTCGTACTTTGCATTTTAGGAAGCTCTGTTGAAATGTAATCAGGCAGTGAGCTGAACCTCTATGTGTCTGTGCCTGCCGGGGTCCTGCCTCCGGAGCCCGTGCGGGGATGTCTCGGAGACCCCGCGCTGACTGCTGCTCAAACATCACGGTGAGTTTGTTACAATGTAGCAATTTCTCTTTAAATCTCTTAACTCTCTCTACCTGCAACTCAGGGCTGTGACAGGGCGAAAAAAACTGGGGAGGAGGGGGGGGAAGGGAGCCTTGCACCCCTCCTAGGGTAACATCCCTGTTCCCTTTCCATTGCTCCCCCAATCCAGTTCCCCCCCAAACAGCCTCCTGTTACTGCGTCTGCAGGTCACGTCTGCAGAATACAATGTAGCTTTATAAAACGATACATAACGTTCTATCGTTCCCTGCACAGTCACAGCAGTGGAAAGAGGGGTGCTGGGTGCTCCTTCCTCAGACCCCCACAACCTTCTGGAATCACCCTTCTCCTCCTCTCCCAGTAAAGGGGTGGGGGCTTTGGAGAGGAAAAAAATGAGCTGTTAGTTTGCAGTGTTGGATGGTTATGACTTCGTTTTGATTTCTCGGTTGAGGTGGTAAAGCCATCGTCTGTCTCTGTTACCCCGCCCCCCACTCTTCCCAAGTAAAAACCAAAAAGGATGCCCACGGATGGGTCTTATCTTATGCTCGATTTTAGAATAAATGTTTTAATGGAGAGGTGAAGCAAAACAGATTTGCAATGTCAGAATAAAAAAGCTTGATCTTGATGGTTGCTGCTCTGCAAGATATTACAAACGGTACATTGGTATTTGACATGGGATGGTAAAATCAAGCCTGGAGCTCCACTGAGGAGAAAAGACCTGCCAGTTAAGGGTTATCCTTCCCTTACTCCTCCCTTATGAAATTTCAGACTTGTGTTTTTGGCATTGTTTTGCAAACCAGTGTGTGTCTGCTCAGCACTGATTTATTAAAAAAAAAAAAAAGAAGAAGAAGAAGAATGCAGTTCAACATGGTTACAGTGTCTGGTAAAGAAAACTAAATGAACATTATTAACCTTTTTTGCAAATGGGTGTCTCACTACTTTTTTGTGGTCCTGAAGTTTGGCTGCATACATTTAAAAAATACATTTGGTAAATAAACCTGCAATTGATTATATTCATGCTCAGCACATTTTCCATTTGTGTGCCTATTATGGCTGGACTTAAATTTTAGGTGGCAAAAAATATTTTTGAGAGAGCATTACCCCTATTTTGGGTGGTAGAGGGACATTTTTATTATAAAACACAATATGTTCTGCTCATCTTTTTCCTGTAGTTTTGCATATCTTCCTTATTGTCAAATCTGGTAGTTTTCTGCTAGAGTTTATCCAAATATCTGTATATTTTAAGGTGTTTTTGGTAAACAACACGCATGCTTCACTGAAAAGTACTTGAACTTTGCTGAGGTATATAAACTTATTTTAACCCAAAGTATAACTGAGCTTTTCCAAACCAGTTCAGATTGACTGGGACTAAGTGTGTTGTATTGACTGATTCTTTCTCTGTGATTGACTCAGAGTTCTGGTCAAACTCATGTTGTCTGTATTGCTCTGCTGTGGTATTTCTGTGAGTACAGGTGCTACTTGTCAAAATTCTGTTTACTACCAAGTACACAAGGAAAGGTGTTTGGAAATATCTTTAATGGGGCTGAGATGCACTGATTCTGTTGTGCTCAGGTTAGGTTTTGAAATGGCATTTTAAAAATAAGATCACATTATTGTGCTCCATCATCCACAGAAGTGTGTCTAGGGTTTTATTGCTTTTCAACACTAACTGCAAAACTAAAAATATCTTTAATCCATATTTTATTATTAAAATAATTGCACTAAACGTCTATGATCTTTCTAGAACAAAAAGTCAAAGTGACATGGGTGGCTTTATTTTATTTGATATTTAGCCTCATTAATTGTTGAGCTTCAGAATAATAGACATGTGGATGTTTCCTTTTTAAGTGCTTGAGCAGTCAAGTATTTTGCTGTAATGAATCTACTTGTGAATTTTTACAGATTACATCATATAGTGTCAAAATCCTACAGTAGTCTCTGCATTCTGTTCTTTTGTGTTCTTGCTAAGCAGAGCATTCAGTTATAATTGTAAGACTAATGCAACTTTTAAAATTGATGAAAGAAAAATTCAAAGCTGCTGCATTTCTTCCTTAAAGAGATCTGATTCCAGAAATGAAGAGTGTAATTGATTGTTCAGGGCTGCTATTTTCATGGCTCTAGTTTAGGCACATGTGGCATTTGCATGAATGCTCCTTAGCAGCGCCAAAGTTCCTGTCTTTTGCCAAATATTATTTGCTTCTTTGCCATTTGGTGCAGATCCACATTACTGTGCCAAGTGGGAACTGAAAGTTCATAATTTTTTTTTATTTTTTTGGTTCTGTTCCAGGAGTAAATATATTTCTCATACTACAGCTAAGAATGGTTTGGGAGAATCAAAGTTAATTGAAAACATTAAAATATGTTGTTCTTCTATTTTATTTGGAACAGAATTACCATAGCATCCCTTTTCTGAAAACCAAACACTGCTCTCTGTTTCAGAGCCTTAATATGTGAAATATAAAACAATACATTTTTAGGTTCTCCCTACCCCACTCCCCTGTTGTAGCTTCACCCTGAGTATGGAGGCTAGGGCCTTTACAGATATTATTTACAAAGCATAAAGGAAATATTCAGTGCCTAGAGAAGGTAGCCTTGGTACATCCCTCAAAGTTCATAACCCCACCTTTTGTTTTAATAATGTGCCACGGTTTAGGAACTATGGACAGACCAAGTAATTTGAAAGTGCACACTGACTTCTCTACTTTTAATAACCTGCTTACTTTTGACCTAGAATTTTCATTCCATGATTTTTGTAAAAAGTCATCCAAGGTCTCCATTGTGTGCAGAAAAATCAGGAAAATCATTTATACGGCATCCAAAGTGCATCCTAGGTGCTTTACAGGCAAATACAATAAATACAACTCTCTGCCCTAAAGAGCTTACTATCTAAACCCCCAGTCCTGTGGTGTGATGTGGCTGGAAAGACCCCTGTGCTCTTATACTCAGCAGGTTCACTAGGATTCTGTTTTCACTATCTGCTTCCCATCAAGTTCCAACACTGGGGCCTAAGGCCTTGATCGTGGAAACATTTAGGCATGACTTCACTCATGTTTATCTCCATTAATTCAGCATGACTACTCACTGAGTAAAGTTGTACATGTGCTTAAGTGTTTACAGGATCAAGTCCTAGTTACAGACATAACTCCACAAGTGGAAGTGATAAATTATGAGGGAAATAGGATGAAGGAAGGACAATGGTTGTTATTGTTTGAATGTCTTGGTCACATGTTTTATATGCTCATACATAAATATACCTTTCTATATTGTGATAAACATCAATATTTTTAAACTGTAGTATATTCATTTTAATGTATTCTTGGAGAGTAAGTTAATGGCTAGGATGAAGCTTTTTGGCAAGGGAATTTACATGTATAAAAAGAGACAGTTGCCTTTTTTAAGACTGAGGGAAATTATAGATAATGCAGCATGCTGTTTAGATTTCACCCCTTAACAATTTTATTTTAAAATATATGAACATGTTACACCTCAACTCTTTAAAGGATTGGTACTAAGTAAAGAATAAATAGTTCTCCAGGTCCAATGGGAATAAAATGTAGATGGAGATAGATTTGGAGAGGTTAGAGAAGATAAAGATGCCACGTTTAGTGTTAGTTTTCCTAACTGTGGCTTTTTCCTTTGTCATGCATTTTCCCTTACAGTGTATGTCCACGGACATGGTTTGTTTTTCAAACAGCTATCTTCCTCCTTTATTTTTCCGGAATAAAACTACTGCTTCTGCTTAGAACTATTTATAATTAGTCACTTGCCCTCAATTGATATGTTTTTGCATGTATGGTAAATCCAATTAATATTAATCTGCATCCATTGGCTAGGGTTGTCAGTTTTCTAATTGTGCAAAACCGAAAACCCCTGTCCCTGCCCCGAGCCTCCACCCCTTTTCCGAGGCCCTGTCCCCACTCACTCGCTCCCCCTCTGCCCCTGTCGCTCACTCTCCCCCATCCTTACTTTCACTGGGCTGGGGCAGGGAGTTGGGGTGTGGGAGGGGGGTGAGGGCTCCATCTGGGAGTGCGGGCTCTGGGGTGGGTCCTGGGATGAGGGGCTTGGGGTGCAGGAGAGGACTGCTGGGGGCGGGGGATTGGGGTGCAGGGGGATTGGGCTCTGGTCTGGGGGTGCAGGCCCCAGGTGGGTCCAGAAATGAGGGATTCTGGGGCAGGGGGTTGGGGTGCAGAGGATGAGGACTCTACCTGGGGGTGCAGACTCTGAGGTGGGGTTGAGGATAAGAGGTTTGGGGTGCAGGAGGGGGCTCCGGACTAAGGCCAAGGGATTCAGTGTGTATGTGGGTGGTGGGCCCTGGCATGGGGCCAGGGATGAGGGGCTTGGGGGCAGGAGGGGGCTCAGGGCTGGCGAAGAGTGTTGGGGGAGGGGCTCTGGGAAGGAGTTTGGGTGTGGAAAGGGACTCCAGGCTGGGGGTGCTAGAGGAGGTTCGGGGGGTGGGGTCCCAGCGGTGCTTACCATGTTTCCAGGAAACAGCCACCAGGTCACTGCAGCCCCTAGTGGGCGGCCAGCCAATGGGATCTGCGGAGCTGACACTAGGAGCAGGGGCAGCACATGGAGCCTCTCTGGCAGCCCATGTTCCTAGGGACCACAAGGATCTGGCAGCTGCTTCCAGGAGCCCTGTGGAGCTAGGGCAGGCAGGGAGCCTGTATTAGCCCTGGGCCCCTGCACTGCCGTCCGGACTTTTAACAGCCAGCCAGCAGAGTCCCTTTTTGACTGGGCATTCCGGTTGAAAACTGGACGCGTGGCAGCCCTACCATTGGCAGGAGACTAGACCCTGTAAACTAGGCTCAGCTTTCACTTGGGTTCTCTCAACCGTGCAAAAGGTTGACACCAAATAGAGAAGTCCTTTCAGGAAAGAAGAACATGCAGAATATATATGTACAAATGTCACATAAATACTGTAGAATCTCCATAGAGTGAATTTGAATCTAGGTACATTCCATTGTGCACTAGATTGAAAATCCTAAATTATTTCATATGTGCAAACTGCAGTGCCAGTTCTAAACTACTTCATTGTTGTGCTGTGAATTTTCACTAGTATTTCATTGTGCAGTTCATATTTTTCTATGTACTGGTCAGGCTATATTCCACCATTCACAATACTTTGTTTAAAAGAAACATCACAACCAATTCCGATTGGGTAATGTTGCATCTGCACTATACAGTTATACTGTGTGCTTTTAAAATGTTCATATTGGCCTGTGTGACTGGCACATTTCGGAGCCTAAACTGTGTGTCCTACTTCAATTGTATTTATCCCCTTGTCCACACATCTTTACAGTATAGTAAAACAGTGCAAGCACATTGCCTTCTGGAAACCTATCCCATCGTTCTTGACACAGCCATAATGCATAGTAACTTGTGGAAATATAGAAAACAGACCAAAAGTTTCCAAACGAGTGACTAGTGTACTATGGGACTGTGGAGGGCTAACTGGAATGTGCTAGCGAGTTTACCAGCGCTTCTTGCCTTTGTTAGCACTGTAACATCACAAGTTAGTACTGGCTAAGATCAGAGATTATTTAGACTTGTAGAAGGGCTGACGTAAACAGTATAAATAAAATATGCCTTTAGAAAGTTTATATGTATGCCAAACATACATGGGCTAATGCTATGTAATATGCCCAAATTCTCCAGTGTGGACAAGGTGTTAATCTTCCTGTTACGAGAACTGCTCCCATGCATTGGCGACTATATTGGTAGTCTCAGTAGAGAACCTGAATTCTGATGTGGAGACTGAGCTATTTTCTTATCTCTTGATGTGTTGCTTCCAGGTGAGGGTCAAGCCAATTGGTGGGGCAGTGGAGAGGAAGTCTCTGAGGAAGGTTGAGATAGGCTAGATAGGTTGAGGACTTCAGTCTTCAGTGTTGTCAAGCTACAAACCTTTGCCGTTCCGAATGCAGTTACACACCACTCACAAAAAGCACCATTACTAATATCTTGTTGTTCACTACCACCAATGCTCTGTTACTTTATATACTCATAATACTTTGTATTGAGGGCTCCAGAGTGATTTACTGGCAGGCATTAGAATAATCAGGAAGGTAAATATATTCTGTTACACAATCTAGAGGGGTAACTTCATAAATCACTTACATTAGGGACTGTCTCTTTCCATGTTGGGTCTCGAAGGAAGGAGGAAATTGTGCCTTCATCTATGTGCACGACTCCCATTAAAATAAATAAAAACCTTGCTAATATGCATTTGAAGGTAGCATTTGTCCCTCAAAGAACCACTGTTTCAGAGGCAGTTCTGGTGCTGAGACAAACATACCAGCAGTGGTACAATACTGGCTGTCATTCATTAGTAATTTTCAGTTATCAGTAATCTCTGCAGGGTTGTTTTGTCTTTTTCTTCCTTTCTTTGAGTAACATTTGATTTCACCTGCCTTAGCTGTTAACCATCAGTGGTATCAGTTCAGCCCAGAGCAGTGTTGCCTTCTCATAATTTCTGGTTGGAAGCCATCCACTATTGCATTCTGGCTTTCTCAAAGCTGGGGTCTCGCACATCTATTCAGAGTCTTCTGTAGGAAACATTCAAACAGGTTGATGGCACGCCATAGACTCCTTTAAATATGACAACTCAGAATACACCTTCAGAGATTCCCTCCTGCCCCCAAGGGCTTTGGAACCTCAGCTATAATTGTCATCCTTTCCATAGCTGTCTCATAGCAAAGAAATTTTCACAAGACTAAACTTTTAATGCAGTAAAGAGATACATAGTCAGTCTTCTCACGCTCCCCGCCAACTAGAATAAGGACAGCCTGTTTTTGTAAATCATCCTGGTCACCACTAAGATTCATAATCATATAATTTTCATCAAAAGTACAAATCACAAATAATAAAATGACCCAAGCCGCCTTTATCATCAGTGGATTTTATGTGTGGTATAGAGATGTTGGAAGATGTTTGAGGTCTTGTCAACACTGGGGATTTGTCCTGATCTCATCCACTGGTGACCAGCCACTGAGTAACTACACTGGTATGAATCCCTAGCATAGACAGGAAAACCCCCTCCTTGATACTAGGGTATGCTTCCCTGATGCAAATAGCAGACTTCCCTGTCTACCTCAGGGGTTTGCACCATTGTAGCTATGCTAGCTGCTGTTCGCCAATGGCTGAAATCCTCAGTGGACTTCAAGGACTTTAACAAGGCTTAAAAATGTTACCTGATACCTGCTTACCTTAGGACTAAGCTTATTAGTCAAGATGAAAAATACTTGCCCTCCCCAAAGCCACATTCCTGCTGCAGTATAAAGGACTAAAAAAGTTGTGTACTGTATTTAATTGTAACATATTGTTAATCAACCTTCTGTTTAACAAGTCTTTTCAAATATAACTTGCTACTGGAACTGATTGAATAGCAGAAAAAATGGAATATATTTGCTGAGTTATACCAGTATTAATGTAGCATTATATTTGCCAAACAGGATTTTTCCAGCTATAGAGATGGTCTCGTACCACAAAAACTCTAGTTTTGCCAATATTCATTTTAACCCAAATTAAAACAATCAAATAATATATTTACCATATCTCATTCAAACACTCCTACTTACTACATCTCTTGCTATTGTTCCATTTCTTTCCTTTCCTGTCTCCACTTTCTCTTTTCTATAATAGATCATGGTATATCCTTTCCTGAGTTGTCTTTGGCGTGTTTCCTTTTTCTTTCTCTCTCTCCCATTCCCTTTCCAATTATTGTGTTGTCCATCTCCTCTGATATATTTTCTTCTCCTTCCAACTCTTTCTTTACTTCGCTTTTTTTTTTTTTACATACTCCGTCAACCTCTTCCTCTTTCCCAGCCCCATCCATGCATGAAGAGGGCTTGAAAATTTTACCAGACCGCTAACAGCAAGATGATTGCAGCTACAGATGGATATGAAAGAACGTGCATGGGGGATGGGTTGAAAGGTAACTACACTGTTCAGGGCAACTTTACCCCTCCATGAACTTTCTGGCGGCTGCAAGGAGCTGTTTTTGTCACTCCATTTCCCCGGCCTTCACGTTTTAGTCCGAGACTCCACTGTCTGTCTCTGCTTTAAATCTGCTTTGTCAAGCATCAGCAGAATGAAATTGACGTGGTTCTTGTCATTTTTATTGCTGCCCGGAGAGAACTGAAAACCAGCCATGAAAACTAACAAGATTCTGCTCAGTTTTCACTCTCGTGCAGTTAGTGGACGCTCTAAGCAACAGCAGAGGCAGGAAGACAAAAATTGGTTTACGTTCAGGTTAAAGTTTTCTTTGCTACCATAAGGAGTTGAAATACCTGAAAGGTGATGCATGCACCAAAGTTCCCTACTCATCTAGGACAAATGGATTTTTCAAGCCTGGGTTAGAAAAATAACATGAAAATGGTGAATAGCTTAAAAAAATTCAGTTGAAATCAGTTTAAAGTCAGTGGTGGTCAAAAGTAATTGCTGTCTGGTCATCCTTCAACTATCTTCTGTGCAAGTAAACTTTTAGTTTCAGCCTATTTCCTAGTAGGTGGGTGTGTGTGTCTCTCTCTTTCACCCACCATAATTGGCCTACTTGGCTGCATCTACATTAGCAAATAATGTGCTCCATAATTCATCTTTGCTGCAGCTGTAGACAAAGGTACTAAAGGTGATCCATCCAGGTTCTGGATGTAAGGCACACTGGCAGGAAAACCCACACTACTACTGCATCTCCTTTACCTAATCTGTGGATCAAGGACATTAGTCTCCAAGGACTATCATTCTGGCACCTTTCACAATCATAAAATTCACTTAAAATATTTTTGACAACCAAAATGATTAACGATCTCTGCAAATGTTTTTGAACTGGGGCAAAAATTGGTCCTGCTAGTGAAGGCAGGGGGCTGGACTTGATGACCTTTCAAGGTCCCTTCCAGTTCTAGGAGATTGTTATATCTCCAATTATTATTTATTATTAACAACTAAGACTTTCTTAAGAGATGTGTGAGAGAACAGCCCAGTGTAGCTCATTGTTTAGGCAAATAATGACGAGGGTTTTCAGACTCAAGGAAGACTTATGCCCTGCACACAGCAAGTGCAGAGGAAGGCTTCCTCTCCCCCCCCCCCCCCTTCCTCTGAAAAGAGAACACTTTGCTTTCTATTGTACTCCTCCTGCTGTGGTTGAGGGAATGTGAGTCTGGAAGTGATTTCAAGCAAAATGTTACAAGTAAATACAGCATGTTGGGGGAGGGGGAAGGAAGGGAAAGGAGAGACAGAGGGCAGTCAGGCTCGGAGTTTCATTGTTAAAAGGAAGGTCTCCTGACCTAGAAATGAGACATTTCAGTCACCACCTAGGGACATGGCAGCATCAACTAGACAAGAACTGGAAATTCTTTCAAACAGCATTGTCGCGCCTTTTTAAAAAAAATTGTGTATCTTCCTAAATATGGTAGAGAGAGAATTCATACTTTGAAAATATTTCTCTTCATGTATCCTAATTCCTCCCATCAACCTTGGTTATAATCATTAAGGGCATTTCCATACAAAGAACCAGTTGTGCCTCCTGGAAGTTCCCCACCTGACGTCATCCTTTTTCTGGCTTTGCCGTAGGGGAGGGAGTGTATTTTACTGTTTGCAGGACTAGGACAGGTGGGTCTAGGCCTGCTCAAAACTAAAGACCCATTCCCTCAACTAAGGAGGAGGAACCACTAAGCCCAGACTCCAGTTGAGTAGGTGGGACAAGAAAGGAGAAAACAGGAATGAGAGTGAGGTCAAAGGTTAAAAGTGAGGGAGACAGAGAAAGAAACTGAGCAGAGACTCCTGGATAGCACCCACCACTCATCAAAGGCTTCTAAGGATTCAGTGGACACTGCCCACAGGGCAGAAGCGCTGACTTCCTCTCTATCTAGGAGGTGCTTGACTCCTCCCTCCGCCCCAGGCCAGCACTCACTCCTCCTAGGGTTGCCCAGTGTCCAAGTTTTGACCGGAACATCCAGTCGAAAAGCGACTCTGGAGTCAGCACTGCTGACCGGGTTGTTAAGTCTGGTTGGTGCAGGGCTGGCAGACTCCCTACCTGGTTCCACATGGCTCCCAGGAAGTGATGACATGTTCCTCAGCTCCTAGGCAAGGGGATGGCCAGGGGCCTCTGCACATGTTGCCACCACCCTGAGCACCATCTCTGTAGCTCCCATTGGCCAAGAACTATGGCCAGTGGGAGCTGCAGGGGAGGTGCTTGCAGGTGGAGGCAGCGCATAGAGCTGCCTGGTTGCGCCTCTGCCCAGGAGCCGGAGAGACATGTTGCTGCTTCCGGGTGCTGCTCGCATCCCAACCCCCTGCCTCAGCCCTGAGCCCCCTACCGCCCCTGGATCTGCCCCCAATCCACCCCTTCTCCTAAGGCCCCTTCCCACTCCCTCCCCCAAGTGTGCCCCATCCCTGCTCCTCCTCCTCTTCCAGTGCCTCCTACACGCCGCGGAACAACTGTTCCAGAGTGTGCAGGAGGTGCAGGGAGGGGAGGGGAAGGAGTTGATCAGCGGGTCCATCAGCAGGCAGGAGGCAGCTTGGCTGTCGGGCGCTAAGCACCCACTAATATATTTCTGTAGGTGCTTCAGCCCTGGAGCACCCATGGAGTCGGCATCTATGCCAGAGGGAGTCTATTCTAGTGGTATGGCAGGGGACTGAAATTATAATACATAGATTCTATTCCTGTTTCTACCTTTAACTTACTAGGTGACCTTGGTCAAGACACTGGTCTTCTCTTTGCCAGTTTCTCCTTTAAAATAGAGATACTACTACCTATAGAAAGTGCACTAAACTCCTCAGATAACATACACTGTATAAGTGCAAAGTGTTACTGTGAGAAATGATTGACATCATAAACGGTGGATCATGTAATCTCTTTTCCTTCCCAAAATTAACAGCTTTGCAGCCCTCATAGAGGCAACTTCTGTATGGCTGGACATGGACTTCATTTAAAAGTTAGTGCTACACCTTAGTTGGTGGAGGGTCTGCTCTTGAGCATTGCATGGCATTCTTTCCTACTCCATAAGACTGAGCATACTGCCTGCATAGTGCTTCTGTTGCCTACCAACATGAGGAGGGACTAGGACCAGAATTGAACCTTCCTCTCCCACCTGGATAGTTCAGCACCTGTAGTTTCTTTATTGTGCACACCAAAAATAATCCACATATAAAAGGATGTTCTCTAAAACCACTCAAAACATAGCAATTCAGAGACCAGTCTGACATTATGTGTGTCAAGATATGTATCATCTGTTTGTTGTAGCCAATAAGGTATCAAATACTGGTCTTGAGACCTCTGCAAATAACTGGAGAAAAAAGGGATGTGTGCTGAGGACAGATTAACCTGGAATGTCCTTCGATTGAATTATTACATCTTCACTGTTGCTCATATGTTTTGGTGTATTTCAGTTGCTTCATATTTATTTTGGCCAATAGTTTGTCTATATAAGTGTGTTTACAGGCTTTAAGAACGTTGTGTCTATGTATATCTGTATATATAGAGAGACTTCTGGGAAGGTGAATTATTGCTAAATATCATATGCTGAGTCGGATTCCTTCATCCCTTGCTTTATCCTCAAGTTTTGGTGTATAAATCCTGCTGATATGCAAAAATCCTTATGTGGTAGCTTCTCTCAACTTTCTCAAAATTAAACATCTGTTGTTTAACCCCAACATTGCCCACCCAATTGGGGGGAAAAAACAATCATTCCAATGTAAAATAGCATCTTTTAAAACCCATATGGCCCAGGCTACGAAGGCCTCAGAACTGGATACTGTAGACGTACTTCCTTTTGTGTGTTTCTTTGACTGACAGTGTGGAAAACTCCATCAATCTGAGGCACTGTGTACACCAAGATAAAATTGTATTTGGGACCCCTTGCCCCTTCCAACATCTTTGTCCACTAATTAAATAGCTTGAGAACTCCTGCCTTAGTCCTCTGCCAACCTGCCCATAGTCCTGTTTTGTAGCACTGTTCTCAGAGGAAGGAAAAAAACAAAACAAAACAAACCTCTTTGTCCATGCAGGTTAGGGAAATTATGCCAGAATCTTGCTAGCAACAGTTGCGTGTATGTGTCTATATTTGTGTTTGTGTACGTGGCTTTAAAAATCGGTTTAATGTCATCTGGGGCCATAAACCCTAAAATGCCTTAATCCAAATTGTATGATTGTTGCATGGTGTCCCTACAGGGAAGAGTTAAAGTTGTTTTGAATGCCTTTCTTACCTTGGCAGGTTTAGATTTCTTTTAAGTGTAACCTTGACTCTAAATTTCCTGAGTTTGTAATGCTTGTTTTGGGGAAAATTGTAGCACCTTTGTAATGTTCTTTTACCCTTAAATTGCTCTAAAATGTTGCCCATTTTAATGTAGTTTCATGTCTGAGAATTTTTTATATATATATATATATATATATATATATATATATATATATATATATTAGTGTGTTTCTGTGTTAAACGTGTGTACATATTGGTGAACCTTTTTTCATAATTTGTACATCACTAAAATTTGCCTCCAAGTGGTTGTGGGAGTGCCAGGTTTGAACATTCTGAAGATTTTTACTATTATATTTCAAACCTGTCTTAAAATTTGGGGTTGACAATGGCAATGTTGACAGTGGCATAAGAGCAGTGCAACTAGCGATTATCATTAATGTAGTTAGGAGAGAGAATACAGTATTCTGTCATCTTCAGTTTTATTATAATAAACTTTGCATGCATTGTCATTGTGCCCTGATTGATTTTTATCATTATTATTATTTTATTTTTTTAGGTGGGAGGGATAAGGGAGGAAAGTCATTGAAGGCTAATTGTATTGTCGAAATCAACATAGGGTGTTTTGTTTTTGTTTTTTTTTAAGAATACTCAAGTACAGGAAAATGGCTATATATGATATTTTACATTGTTTTGGGTTAAATATATTTATGTAACCCTAGTACACCTCTACCCCGATATAACATGAATTTGGATATAACACGGTAAAGCAGCACTCGAGGGGGGGAGGGAGGGCTGCGCACTCCAGCAGATCAAAGCAAGTTCGATATAATGCAGTTCCACCTATAACATGGCAAGTTTTTTTTGGCTCCCGAGGACAGTGTTATATCGGGGTAGAAGTGTAGTTTTTGCCAAATATTATCGTCCATAGTGCCAACTTCAGTGCAGCTGTATTTTCTAGGGGTTCTGGGAATCAGGCTTCTAGGTTCTATTGGCTGCTCTATAATGTATAGGTCACTCGTGCCCCCCCCCATTTTTAAAGTAGCCTGATGAAGTTAGACACCTGGTGAATGTTATTGGAAGTTGGGCACCTGACTCCCTTAGGATACTTCTAAAATCCCAGCACCAGTCTATAATATTGGTATAATGATACTAAGGTACTTCACATTATTTGAAGGATTTGAGGCTAACTAATTAATTGAAAAGCACTTGAAGATCTTTAGATGCAGGGCACTGTGGAAATGTAAATCATTATCATGGTGACTTTTTGCAGCTGTTATGGATTATAGGAAAATAAATGGCGAAGGCATTTTTGTCTTCATTATATTCCTGGACTTGCATTGCTAGATAGATATTTAGTATGAATATAAGCAGAACTGTGTTGACAATTTGTGTTTTGTTAGCATGTTTGGCAGCTAATAGTTAAATTTTAGGTTTTTGATGCATTGTTTATAAACAAAGCATCCTATTCCAGCTGACCAAGTCCCAGTTTCCAAAACAGATAAACTGTTTTTTTGTTTGTTTTTTTTATTATGTGAACAGCAGAAGAAATGTTTTGTGGCACAAAGTATATATACATTTTTATTAAGGATGTTATTTGGGGAACTAATTTTCACACCCCTCCTATCCCATCGTGGTTTAAGGGAATGTAAATCATCCTCCCTATTCCCCTCTACACCCAATATGATTCTGCAGTGAAGTCGTCATAATGTTGATAATCTGATACATTCATTTCCATGGCAGCAGACTCATGTTACAAACATAACGAAAATTTCCCTGCAAAATCTGTCTGTTTTATGTTCAGTGTTCTTATGGCACCCATTGCTATACTATTTGAGTATCATGCACGAGAAGCTGGCCTCTGTGACACTAGATCACTATTCAAACCATATAATTGGAAATTTAAGTTTATTTAAAATTTAGCTTCCTTTACCTTAATAAAATAATTTGTCGTTCTTCTAGAGCACTTTTTCATTTGAGGATCTCTGTGCTTTACAAAGTTGTTAAAGTGTTGATATCCCCAGTTTGCAGATGGTAGAAATTAAGGCACAGAGAAATTAATTCTCTTGTCCAAATTCACGCAGGGAATCCTCCTCTGGCCACTGGATATTTTGTTCTCTGTTTTGGTCTGGGAACTGCAGGTGCGTGGCATCACTGCAAATTGGATCACAGAAGTCCTGACTCCCATGACCCTGTTTTAACCATTAGGTTACTGTGCCTCCCTTTAAACTACTGGTAGCAGAAATTGCATTTAAAAGGGAAAAAATACAAATGTCAAGCAATAAAACATAGATCAGGGCAAGGCAGGAAGTTTGCACATGTAGTTTCATGTCTGAAATGTTGTCCTTTTACCTAGTTTTAGCCTAATATGAGAACTACTTTTTCATCTCTAGGATGATATGCATTATAAAGGACAGATCAGTCCAACTTATTTTAGAATGAAAGAATGAGAAGTAATTCAAAACTTTGGGTCCCATTGTGGGAGGTGCTGAGTATCCTCACCTGCCCTTTGCATTTTATAGGATTAGACCCTTAGTGTGTTGGAACTACGCCAACATGCTGCTTTTTTCATCTCCTGTTATAGTGGTCTTTGCTAATACATACATGCAGTAAGATTTTTGCAGAGCATGTCAATCTGCCTATGTCTCTAAAGTTAAAACTGAATACATTTCCAGTCCCTACTATCCCTTTCCTAAGAGATAAAATTATAGTTCAAAGAAGGCCCACAAATAGTTTATAGTATTACAAGTTTCTTTTGGTGAAAACTAGCTGATGTCACCCAAAGTAATCAGTGAAGTAGGGTGGGGAGGCCAGCACATTCTAAAAAGAAATGTTGCTACAGAAAATCAGCAAGGATGATAGTGCCTGGTAAACGCTGTAAAAACTTATCCACTGCTCTCTCCCTGGATGATTTACATTCCTTTCAAACTTACTGGTAAACATAAATGAGTCTGAAAAGAAATGAAAGCAAAAACAAAATGAAAGCAAAAGCTAGACCTGGACAAGACAGAAATTTTTAAGTTAGAACCATCACATGTAAGTTCTGGGTTGGCTCTCAAATCTAGAACACTGCATTGAGCTGTTAAGATTTGTTATGCACACCATATGGAAAAGATGATCTCTAAAATGATATGGCGCACATTAAGGCTACTGTCGCCACCAAGTAGTTAGTTTATTTTTCATTGACTGACTTTCTTCAACATCAGGCGAGTCAGAGCTGGCCACAGCAATGATCATCTCTTTATCATTTAGTCCATAACACCCCAGTCTAAAAGTGCTCAGATCTAATCAGGTTCAGGCATGCTCCAAAGTCCATTTATTTATCCAGGGCTTGAGGGAGGGAGAGGTAAGGTGAAGGCTTGCCATAGCTGAGTCGAGTAAGATACCATTTGGAGGTGAGGAGTGGTTGCTAGTTTTATTCTTGTATATCGTATGTGTTTCAACATATGTTAAAAAAATCAATCAAACACCTGGATCCACTAACTTGCTTTTCCTTTCTTCTTTTCATTATGCAGTGAAAGAAAATGTTTAAAAATCATCTTGCCTGTTTTTAATGGAAAGGCCCTACTGTTGAGAGCTACAGTGTTAGAGGTGTGGATGTTTTGGGGAGGGAGATTTGACTTCTTTCCTGGGGGTCAGTGTTACACCTCACAGTCCTAGTATCCATGACAGCATAGTGCATAGTTGGCGTTAGTAGTCATTGCCTAAATCAGGGGTTGGCAACCTTTCAGAAGTGCTGTGCTGAGTCTTCATTTATTCACTCTAATTTAAGGTTTTGCAGGCCAGTAATACATTTTAACGTTTTTGGAAGGTCTCTTTCTATAAGTCTATAATATGTAACTAAACTATTGTCGTAGGTAAAGTAAATAATGTTTTTAAAATGTTTAAGAAGTTTCATTTAAAATTAAATTAAAATGCAGAGCCCCCCAGACCAGGGGCCAGGATGTGGCAGTGTGAGTGCCACTGAAAATCAGCTTGTGTGCTGCCTTTGGCACACGTGCCATAGGTTGCCTACCTCTGGCGTAAATAGTTTACTCACATCCATTATGAATAAAATTTAATGTCAGAAGGAAATATTCTATTGTGCAACCTCAGAGTTCAGATTTTTAAATAGTTCCAAAACCCAGATAGGCATCAAGTATCAGCATTTGTGCTCTTTATTGAAAGGTCTGTGCAGATACAATGACGAGGCTGGATAATACAGGCATCGATTTCTGATTTATAAACAGATTTTATATTGGTTTTTGGGACTGAGAACTTACTACATTTAGGAATGGATCAAATTGATCCACTGCTAGTAAAATCCCTGCATTTACCCGCTGTCTTTCTTCACAGTTAGGACACTCAGAGGGTAGTTTTTATAATATTATTGTCCTTTTTATTTCCCTTTTACAATATGACTTCACACTGCAACTTTATTTTGTCTCATCTTTCATACAAAGCCTCTGTAAACACTGAGTTAAATAAGAGTAGTGAGCAGTAGTGAGATTGTGTGGAAGAGCAGAGAGGAGACCAGTGATAAATGAGGTGTAGAAGTGGTGAGGGGAGTACAGCGCAAGATCTTATTTACAATAACTATCACGTTGGGGGGAACAGTGGTGTCTTCTCTTCTCATACTTCTCTTCCAGAGCAGAGTTAAAACATGACTTGATCTTGCAAGGTATATGGGATTGAACTGAATCCTGTTCCTGAATCAGGCTGTATCCCTGTTTAAGGCTATAGAGACTGTGTGGGAACACAGTTCAAACATGGCTGTTTTGTTTATGTTGTGAGTCCAAACCATGTTTTAATTGTGTCTTGGGAGGGTGAGGACTATGGTCCATCAGTATGGTGATGGAAAGGATATAAACAGAACCTCACTCAGTATTCCTCTCACCATTCCCATAGATCATTTAGTGTTGGTCTTCAGAATTGTTTTCAGTATTTTCATTCTATGTTTCAGGCAACTGCCATGTTGATATGGGATCCTCCAGTATCGTCATAGAATCATAGAACTGGAAGGGACCTCGAGAGGTCATCTAGTTCAGTCCCCTGCACTAATGGCAGGACTAATTATCTAGACCAGGGGTGTAGGCAACCTATGGCATGCGTGCCAAAGGCAGCACGCAAGCTGATTTTCAGTGGCACTCACACTGCCTGGGTCCTGGCCATCGGTCCGGGGGGCTCTGCATTTTAATTTAATTTTAAATGAAGGTTCTTAAAATTTTTAAAAACCTTTAATTTACTTTACATACAATAATAATTTAGTTATATATTATAGACTTATAGAAAGAGTCCTTCTGAAAACATTAAAATGTATTACTGGCATGTAAAACCTTTAAATTAGAGTCAATAAATGAAGACTTGGCACACCACTTCTGAAAGGTTAACAACCCCTGATCTAGACCATTCCTGACAGGTGTTTGTCTAACCTGCTCTTAAAAATCTCCAATGATGGAGATTCCACAACCTTCCTAGGCAGTTTATTCCAGTGCTTAATCACCCTGACAGTTACAAAGTTTTTCCTAATGTCCATCCAACCCAGGGATAGGCAACCTATGGCACGTGTACGAAAGGCGGCACGCAAGATGATTTTCAGTGGCACTTACAGTACCCAGGTCCTGACCACCAGTCCGGAGGGCTCTGCATTTTAATTAAATTTTAAATGAAGATTCTTAAACATTTTAAAAACCTTATTTACCTTACATACAACAATAGTTCTATATTATAGACTTATAGAAAGACCTTCTAAAAACATTCAAAATGTATTACTGGCATGCAAAACCTTAAATTACAGTGAATAAATTAAGACTCGGCACATCACTTCTGAAAGATTGCTGGTCCCTGATCCAACCTAAACTTCCCTTGCTGCAATTTTAGCCCATTGCTTCTTGAACCAATTTTTCTTCCTCCTCCTTGTAATGAACTTTTACATACACCTCTACCCCGATATAACACGACCCGATATAACATGAATTCGGATATAACACGGTAAAGCAGCACTCCGGGGGGGTGGGACGGTGCACTTCAGCAGATCAAAGCAAGTGCGATATTGCGCAGTTTCACCTATAACACAGTAAGATTTTTTTGGCTCCTGAGGACAGCGTTATGTTGGGGTAGAGGTATACTTGAAAACTGTTATGTCCCCTCTCAGCCTTCTTTTCCAGACTAAACAAACCCAGTTTCTTTCAGTCATCATCCCTCATAGGTCATGTTTTCTAGACCTTTAATCATTTTTGTTGCTCTTCTCTGGACTTTTTCCAACTTATCCACATCCTCCCTGAAACGTGGTGCCCAGAACTGGACACCATACTCCAGCTGAGGCCTGACTGGAGTGGAGCAGAGCAGAAGAATTACTTCTTGTGTCTTGCTTACAACACTCCTGCTAATACATCCCTTACACTGTTGACTCATATTTAGCGTGTGGTCCACTATGACCCCCCAGGTCCCTTTCCTCAGTACTCCTTCCTAGGCAGTCATTTCCTATTTTGTATGTGTGCAACTGATTGTTCCTTCCTAAATGGAGTACTTTGCATTTGGCCTTATTGATTTTCATCTTATTTACTTCAGACCATTTCTCCAGATTGTCCAGATCATTTTGAATTTTAATCCTATCCTCCAAAGCACTTGCAAACCCTCCCAGCTTGGTATCATCCACAGACTTTATAAGTGTACTCTCTATGCCATTATCTATAGTGGTAGTTGCTGTAGAGATGGGACCAGAGAAATAAGGTTTATGATATTGGTTAGATCAAGTCCATGGAAGGTTTTAAAAATTAGAGCAATTTTTAACTGAATCCCCCCCCAAAATGGGTAGGTGATGGAATTATTTGAGGTTGAGAGTGATATGGGCATGCTCATTTGAACTTGATCCATTTAAAAAAAAATCTCTTGGAAATATGAACAGAACTAGATTTTTAAAGAAAACAGTCCAAATACTTAGCCTACTAACTTTATATAATAGCCATTTGTAGCATAAAAATAAAATTTGTACGTTGACTTTGTTTAGCGGCAGGACAGAAGGGGGAGGGTTTAGAAATTTGATTTTGCAGAAATCTCCTGTAAGTTCGCTTTTTAAAAAGGTCCTGTCCACTGCAAAAATATAGTGAAGGCAGCTGGGTGGAGCATTCCTGCAGATCCTTCAGCAGAGTATGTATTGAAATGGAGATTTCCTTGATTCCTTGCAGATTCTGCAAATCCCTCACTGCAGGCCCTACAGGGAAATTGTAATTTTCAGCTTTCTGCACTGTAGGATGCTTTGTTGTTGTTGTGGGGTTATCACACTACCTCCCCCCCCCCTGTTCTTTGTGCATAATAGAAAAACTGTTTATTGTGATGTTGGTAGAGGTGGTTGACACAAGGGTGAATGGGGGTTATTTCCATTTTCATGCGCATGTGTGTAACTCCTATTGTTGCTAATGGGGATTTTCGCATGTGCACTGAGGTGAGAAGAGACCCACTAGATTGCTTTTTCCTCCCAGAGAATTGCTGTGATACATCTTGGACCTTTCCTAGCTTTTAGATCATACAGACATCCCACAGAATTACTGATTGTGACATAAAGAGGAAACAAGCAGGGCTCTTAAAGGGAAGGAAACTATCTCAAAAGAGTCCTCAATAATAATGTAATTGAGAACAGTTAAATATTAGGCTACCTTGACATTTTAAAGTACAAATACACCAGCTATGGCAGTAGTTATAAATCTGGTATTGCATCATATCTCCACTTTGGGACCATACCCTCATATAAATTCAAATTTCCTTATCTCAGTAGAGCTCTGAGGTGATCAAACCTCAGCAAAAGGTGCTTCTAAAATTGATGGTAATTATTGTAGAGGTTTTTCAGTGGTCATGGGGATAATTTGGCCATTGAAATTGAAGGCAAACAAAACCTTGCAAAGTGAGACAAAATCTGGGAGTGAAAAATGTAGGCAGGCTCACTTAGTTTGAAAGGATTATTTTCCTTGTTGCTTTCATTTGCTCCTGCCTCAGGAGGCTAGTGACAAAAATAACTATAGATGCCTTAAGACAGAGTACTAAAACTGTATTTTGTACATTTTTGTTTTATGTAAATCTGCATCTGAGTGTTTTTAGGTGTCATCCATTTCTTACAGATCCCTGATAATTTGCAATTAAGTTTTTTTGTTTTGAAAAAGGAAAAATGATCATTAAACGCCTTATCCTATATTCCTTGCAGACCCAAAACTTCAAGAACTTATTTATCTTTTTAACATTAACTAAGGTGAATGGAAGCATCAGAAAATTGTGGAGATAAAAGTAAGAAATTAAACTTTAAAAAAGATTAATTGATGGAGAGAGGATATAAACCCAGAGGCACTGTGTGTAATATGATCCCATTCAAATCCCTCTGTAGTAGGAGTGTTAAACATAGACTGGAGAGAATGAAAAATTCTGTCTAGAGAACAATTTATTTGGACATATTAGGTACAAATTTGAAAAGTGCCAGTGTAATTTAGGAGCCTAAAGACACTGGTATTTAGGCCCCTAAGTCACTTGGGCATTTGAAAACTTTGCCCATCTTTCCTTAAGATAAGGGATGAACTAAACAGCAGCTAATACAGTGACTGTGTTTGAGGTGGAATGTCAGGGAGGAGAGCAAGTATCTGCTAATAGTAAGGTCTGCTAGATGGTGCAATAGTCTCCCAAGGAAAACAGTAGGAACATGTACAACTTGATAAAGCCCTGGGGAATAGATTGGAGCAGGAGCAATCCTGCAGTGGTCAAGAGGATGGATGGTCCAAATGTCCAGCTGTGATTTCAGTGACATTGTGGCCTTTCCATAGTTAAGACTACAATTCGTTTCCCAGTATAAATCAAGTTTGGTTTTAGTGACAGAGGAAGAGTGTATAAACCAATTTACTTAACATTTCACTTGCTGTATCTTTTCCCAGGGTGTAATATTTTCTGAAAACTTTGGGAGAAATAACACAAGGCATCTTGGAGAAGGATTTTTTCCTAACATCCTTGCCATATTTTTTAACTTCTTCACCTACGAACTTAACTTAATTTCTCCTACTGGGCTACGACCAGTCTTTCAGGATTCTGAATATACCTTGCTTGGTGCTAAGTACTCTGTGGAAAATGTTGGTGCCCAGCACTTTGGCTGACCAAGCCCTGTATGAGAAGTAACTTTTTGCTACACCTCTATCCCGAGATAAGGCGACCCAATATAACAAGAATTTGGATATAACGTGGTAAAGCAGTACTCCAGAGGGTGGGGCTGTGCACTCAGGCAGATCAAAGCAGATTCGATATAATGTGGTTTCACCTATAACGCAGTAAGATTTTTTTTGACTCCCGAGGACAGCGTTATATCAGGGTAGAGTTGTATTTTGAGAAGAGTTTTAGTTTAAGTAGTGATAAAACGTTTTCTTATAAACACATGAGTACAGATGCCACATCCGGGGGGTAAACAGGGTGTATCCTGAACAAACAAATAGTAAATTGCATTTTCTTGAGTAGCTGTGGGCTTCCCAAGGCATTTCATGTAGGCTTTAATACAGGCAGAGAAAAAAATTCACACACACCTTAGTGTATATGGTCAAAGGGTGTGTGCATCTCAAGGCCTTAGACTTTCATTTACGCAGAGAATTGGGCATTGTAAACTAATTGTAAATGAAGAGACATTCTTAAGCTTCCCATTATTGGGCAAAATTTGACGACATTGCAATCCTTCCCTTCCCATAACTTCTCCAGAACCAGACCAATCCACCTGAAATTTCACATCTGACTTTTCTCAAGATTCATTTCTTTTCTGGGATGTTTGGAGCAAGAAGACATTTAGAATACAGTGGGGTTCAAAACTGAGTTGTCTTCAGTTTCTTGAAGATTTTTCCTAACTTTGTCTTTTGGACTTGTCTTATCTCCAAAATGACTTGGCTTAGAAACTTTTTTCCTGTTCTGTTGCTCCTGCTGAGGGGAAATGCTTTTCATATGTATTTGGGTGATTGTATTTGGTATTTTTTATTCACATCGCTATTGCATGTATTATTATATTAAATATGCTTCCAGAGTGCTTTTAATAGAAAGCCAAATCTTGGGAAATGTATGCACTATTAGTAATTATTACTCATAGAACCAGGATAATGTGGCCAGGAAGTTATTGTATTGTGTAAACAGTGAGTTTATAGTGGTTAGAGCAGGGATTGGAAGTCAAGCCTTTTGGATTGTATTTTTAATTCTGTCAATAACTGCAAACTTAGGCCCATATTTTCAAGTGTCCAATAACTCTATTTTTTTTAATACTCAGCTTGAGAGACCTAGGACTGGGCAACAAAATGGCAAATGAAATTTAATGTGGATAAATGTAAATTAATGCACATTAGAGAAAAATAACCCCCAACTATACATACAATATGATGGGGGCTAACTGGCCTGCTAAACCCCAGGTTGTGAGTTCAGTCTTAGAGGGGGCCGCTTAGGGATCTGGGGCAAAATCAGTACTTGGTCCTGCTAGTGAAGGCAGGAGGCTGGACTCTGTGCCCTTTCGGGGTCCCTTCCAGTTCTATGAGATAGGTATATCTCCATACATTCTGATATTATGTTCTAGGACCTGATTTTTCAGAGCCGCAGTGTCCCATTGATTTCAGTAGGAGCTGTGGGTTCACAGCACAGCTGAAAATTAGGTCCCAGGTGACTTCAGCTGGAAGAAACTTTGTTCTAACCTCTCTGTGACTCTTTGTCCATCTGTATTTCCCTCATAGCAGTATTGTGAGGCTTATTTGTCGATTTTTTTCAGAGCCCTGGATGAGAGGTGCTACACAAGAGCCAAATATTTTTATCTTCATTCCTCCATGGTTTGTTCATAACCAGCAATCTAGTCATAGCCATATAGTTTCTTGTTACAACTCTCAGCATGACATTTAATTCTGACAATTCTTTGTGGATTTGGAGTCAGAAATCTTAAATACACTCTTCCCAGTAATATATAAAATCCAGAGACTGAAGGTGCCTGAAACCAGCTGTCGCAGATAAATTGTCATACTATGTAGTGTAATAGACAGAGTATTCTACAGATCGAGTCTCACTTGAAAGGTCCACTACAGCAAGATAACGGGACCCAGGTGCTTGTTTAGAAAACTAAACAGTCTAGAAGATGTTCTGAAATAACAGTGAATCATCAGAGGCTTTTTATTAATGATCATTGTCTGTTTCACCAGACTGTTCAGTGCTTTTTACAGAAAACGTGGTTGACCCCCTGATACTTCTGTTGACCCCGGTTCCCTTTCTTTGTGTAGATACAGCCCTAGAGGGTTGTTATACAAGTACGTGCCCGTTCTTTCCAGTGCTTTGAATAATTGCATCATGTAGCAATTGCCAGACATGAAAGTTCCACTAGGATAAGTTTTGTAACTGTGTGGGTAGGTCAAACTGTTAGAACCTACAAGCACTTGAGACTTATATTATGACTCTATGATGAACACATAATAAAAACAATCAGTGAAAATTTAAGAGACTGCTGTATTCAGTGTTAGAAGTCCTGCTATGTTGGCGGCTATTTTAACTGGGGGACAGACTAAGTTACTAATGAAAGCTCCAATAACACTGATTGTCAGGGTTCTCAGACTGGTTGAGATATGAATAACACTATAGAAATAACAAATGTCTTCTAGACACCTCCATTCCTATTTGCGCTCCTGTGGTCCACGCACCTTCTCTTCTGTTCACACCTCAGCAACATTCCTGTGGTCCTCTTACAGCCAGACAGACTGTTGTTTGCAGTGATGTAAATGTCTTTAGAAGCAAGAGGAAGTTGGAAAGAGCAACTTATGGTCTGCCACCTTTCTTGATTGCCATTGGACTACAACATTTTGAGAATTGCTGCAGTATTCAAAAATATTGGCTCTCTGGGCATTTGAAAATCTGGTGCTTTTCTTGGACAAGAGTGACTGCCAGGGGTAACTTAATAGAAATAGTTGCTCTTCTGACATCTTGGTGTGATGCATTATTTCAAATCACAGTGAGATTTGTTCTCCATTGGCCTTCAGTTTTTGCACTCATTTACACCAGTTAAAAGTGGATGTAAAATGCTACCAATCTGATTTAATAGCATTTTTACATGTGCTTTGCACTGGTATAGATGACTTCACAAGGTTCAGGACGATGGAGAATTGAAGCTACTGTGTTTTTTTTCCCTTGTTCTGTGTAATCCTTCTCGCCCTGCAAGTGTAAATGGCAACAATTTTCACAGAAGAATTTAATAATCTGTTCATTTCAGAATACTTGAGAAACAAGTATGCTCTTGCTTCTTAAACTTGGATTCTCATCTCCAGTGAAACTTGTTGAAAACATTTTACTAGCATGGTTCTTCAGCTCTAAAAAGCTGTATTTTAGAGGATTTCAGGTGAAGAGTTATGGTATGTATTACCTTTCAACAAGCCCTTTGTCTCTAAATGTGCTGCTTCTAAAACTTCTTTCCCCTCTCCATTGATTGAAAAATGTTTTAACTCAAGGTTTTCCATATTTTTATCATTATATCCTGATTGTATCAACAGATCTATTTTTATGCAAATATGAAATTGAAAAAAAGCCCAATTTTATAGATTTCTATCCTGATTTTTGATACTGGGCTGCTGAAGCTGTGTGTCATCTTTTATATTAAATGTTAAAACCAGGGTTTTGACCACTTGTGATCACTGAAGATCCCATGGCACTTTTTCAAAAGCCTTGGCCAAATTCCCAAATATGTAATTATTTTCTACTTTCCTATATTCTCAATTAGATGAGGGATTCTTCTTTGCTTCTTGTACTAACCTGTTCTAAAATATTGTTCAGTATCTTAAAGTTGCCATGTTATATCTCTGAGGTATCTGCCTTTAAGTTGGGGGTGAGGTAATTCCTTTTGTATATTTTGAAATGCCCTTTAAGATTCTTCAGGATGAAATGGCTATAGAAATGTAAAATAGTTTGTTATTGGATACTAATATCTGTAGGTATAACTGTCAGTGTCTCATCACTCTCCAGCATGAGTCTTGCAGAAAATGGTGAACAGGATATGAGCATTATTCTATGGACAGTTTTCTGGGAGTTTTCATACAAACCAAGGTTTTATTAGAAAATTATCCCTCCACGCCTCCTCTATTATTATTATTATGCTACATAGGGTGTCAAATTTTGGCTCAGGAGAAGAGGAAAACTGTTTTCCAATCATTTAGTAAACAGTTTTCAACCTCAGCTATAAAGTTGTTTGTGCAAAGTGATACCATGCCCTGATTTTGAAGAATCTTGTGTGAATGCCACTGAAACATACATAGAGTTGGTCATGGAATATTGAGTTAACAATTTAAAATGTACTGTTTTCCTTCATGATAATGGTAGTTACTAGAGATAATGCCAGGGCCGGGAAATAAAGTCTAAAAAGTGGTTGGAAGTATGTCACATTGCTATAAAATTTGATCACTGTGTATGTTGAATTTCTTCCCGTTACTAATCATCTGTCTGCATAGCCTTTTCTAGCTGTGGTTTTCTGCCAGTAGGATGGAAATGACATTAAGTGTGACCCTAAATAAGGTTGTTGCTGCCCTGCAATATCAGAGGTTTTCCTAATGACATGTTCGTGATCATAGATCGGCCGTGGATATAGGTGTCCGTTCTCCTATGACTGGGTAGGGAATTCACATGGGTAATTGCTGTTAATGCTATTAAAATTCACACTTAAAACACTGCTGCTTTTCAGTAGTATTAAACACTTCTCCCCATAATCCTGTGAACTGAATTGCTCACAACCTTAGAAACACGGTTCCCTTTGCCTTGCAAAATTCATTTGTGGCTAGAAGCCAGTAATAGCTCATAGTTGCCACCAGAACGACCAGTGGATTTATCTATGTATTGAAACAGCTAAAATGTTACAGCAGGCAGCTGGCTTCAAGAGTTGATAGTCACAGTCTCCATATACCATGCTCATGTAAAAACGTCTGAGGTATCGTCAGCTGCATGGGTTCCCAAAGAATTGGTTTAAAGGAAAATTCCAGGGCAATATAAAATATATTCTCATCTCTACCTCTAATTACAAAGACAGGTAAATGACTGAGGAATAATTTTTATATTATATTAAATATAAAATATAATAAGAATAATTAACAATTAAACAGCAATCTGCTGAATAGGACTCAAAGGGCCTGATTCTCAGTTACCAGCTTCTGGTTTTGTTCTTTTAACCAATAAATTGCACTGCCTTCCACATAATAGGATTTGGTAGAATTTTGAATGTAATTTTTCACTAATATAAATGATAGTGCAGGACAACAGTCAGTCAGACCCAAAGATTTTCACATTTGCAATATAGATTTTTATTTAAACTAACAAAGGTATTAGAAATAATCACAGCCATCTTCCTATAAATAGGATTAGGATAAAATAGTATGAGCTAAGTGCTGCTAAAGAAGAAAAGTCTGTCAATCTCACTTTGTTGATCTGATTGTGTGACAGGATGTTGTTGCTATTGCTCAGAAATAAACATAGGCCTGGTTCTCTTCTCACACTGGTTGTGTAATGGTGTAACTCTACTCACTTCCTTGTTTTGAGAAGACAATCATGTCCAGTGACTCCACAAAGGCAGTAAAATAACTATATTGTGAACAGAAACATGGAGAGATGAAGATGTAATATTTTAATTGATGCTGTTTATACCTATTCTAACCTTTCTTTGGTTGGACACAAATTGCCTGGCTAGAGTCTGGTAACACATACCTACTGTACATTACCCTGCCAACCTGCTACATTAGATTATGTAGAGTAGAGTAGGAGGGAGAGAGGTTGTTTATAAATCCTGAATGTGATAAAGCAAAGGTTACTATGACAGGTGAAGGGAAATATAATATATTGGATTTCTTCTTGTAACAATATTGGAACCGATGTCCACACTACCTGGGGCTGTGAGCACGAGGCCCAGTTATATGATAGGTGCGTTTATGCTTTGCACAAAATTCAAGAGATTAACCTACTCAGTTTTATTTTATAATAGAGAGGCAGTGTAGTCTAGCAGTTAAACTATAAAACTGAGAGCTAGAACTCCTTGGGTTCTAGTCCCAACTCTGTTAGTGTTTTGCTGTATGGGTTTCAGCAATGCATTAAATCTTTCTGGGCCTCAGTTTGCCCACCTGTAAAATAAGTATAATATTAGTACCTCACTGGGAGGGACCTTTTGGTTAATGTTTGTAAGCACTTTAACCCTCAACTAGATGGAGCTAGGGAAGTTAAAATAATGATTGTTAGATAGTAGTATTACTTATTATCTCATTTTGGAATCCAGTGTTTAAATGAGATGCAGGGATTTTGCTATTCACAAACCTTTTTTTTAATAAGGTAATTTTTGTTGTTACTTTATTCTGTTTTCTGCCCTCCAAATTTAATTCTAAGTGAGTGAAACTCAGCAGGTCCCTGCTGGCTTAGAATTTTTTCCTTTTTAAAAATGTTGGTGCACATTGCATGTGGTTCCTTTACATCCAGAAGGATTCATATTGCCCTACAAACTTTTTTAGCTCTGCCACTGCTTTGTAGTGGCAGCATTTGTTTAACAGAATGCAATAGTTAGAACAGTAAGTGAAGAGTGCCATATCCAGTAGAAAGTGCATGGACTGTTTTAAAAGGAGCAGAATTTAACTTCAGGATTAATATGGACATGCAGCCTGGAAGGCCACTATAATTCGTAGATCCCCCTCCAAAGCCATTTTGCCTTTTGTCATCTAGGAGTTTGTTGTCTTTGCTTGTCCTTTGACAGAGGAAGAAAGCAAGGCACAGAGATTGTCAATTGTGAGGGCACAGTCCATGTTGTTTGTTAGACTGAAAGTGAAACTCACACTTTCACTTTCCTTTATGACATCAGAAATTATATTATGGCTGAAAGGCAAGGTTATAAGATTTCTACCACTGAACCCAAAGGATTTGCATTTGTACTAAAAGGAAACTGCTTGAACAAAAACAAGGGCTCCTTTTCTCTATCCTTCCTGCAAACAACTAAGCAGAAACATTAACCTTTGTTCCCTTTTGAGTGATCTTGATTTTTACAGTGTCATCTTTTTTAGACTGTAGCTTCATTAAGAGATGGTTACTTTTCAGCTTGTGAGGTTTCCCTGGCAGGACCTTTTCAGGATTAATTAGATATTGGTGGTGCTGGCATGTGCCTTAGGGAGGAAATAGAACTATTTATATCTCTTCCACCCCAGGGTATTTTTTTTAAAGAGCACTCTGAGAGGTAGAGTTTGTTGTTTTCCCTTCAGAATTGCATCCATGATGTTTCTGTTACCAGAAGACTTTTCCTTGTATCATGTTACCATTCCCAGCTTCCTGTGTGGGTGTGTGTGTGTGTGTAAGTTAGTTCTAAAAATAGATAACATCAAGTGTTATCGTACAATAAAATCAAGTCAGACCTACTGTTGGCAAGAAGCATCCCCTGCTTAGAACAGAATGAGGAGCAAAAGAAATTGCAGCTCAGCTTCTAATATTGTTGAAGTCAGATCAGCATGCCGAACACAGCTGTTACTGAAACATTTAAACATCTTTTGCCAAAAATATGTTCTTCTGTGTTCTAATAAACAAAATGGGGAGAAATAACATTGTATGTAGAAGGAAAATATGGCTTCAGAACATTTTTCTTTATTAGGAACAGCATATACTTCTCAACATATTTTGCCATATTTATTGAAAGCTTTAGTTTATTTTTTTTCCAAATTAGCAGTCATTAGATGGAGAATAGGAACTATTCCATGCAACCTTCTTAAGGGAGACTTAGTTAATTTCTCAGACATAGGGTGACCAGATGTCCTGTTTTTATAGGGACAGTTCCATTTTTTTTAGAACTTTTTCTTATATAGGTGCCTCTGTCCCGTTTTTTTCACAGTTGCTATCTGGTCATCCTACTCAGACATCACAATGTTTTAATATAAAGGGTTAATTTTAGCATGGGATGAATGCATCATTTTTTCCCTCTTACTGCACTTTATGAAGCTCTTGTTAATGGAAAGAAGGTGGTTTTTCTGAAGCCATTTTTTTGTGTATGCTTTAAGAGCTTGTAGGCTTTTGTGAAAGTGTGACTCTGCTTACCAGATGCCTGTTTTTCAGATTATTTACAAAGTGTGAGTAAGCACAGTTGTACGTGGTTCAATGTGAGTAATACAGCAAATCCTCCAGGAGTGACATCAAATAAATGTGTGTGTGACAGTGAGACAGGATCAAATGTTGTAAAAACTTGGGGGAGGAGCAGCAAGATTAATCTCTGCATGTGTTTAAAAAGAAACAATTGAAGAAATCTATATAAATAATTAAAAAGTGCTTCTTGAATTGTATACTCCAGTAGCAGTTTGTCTCAATTAAAAAAAGATGTAAACATTGCATAAGCTTTTATCCAAACAAAGTGTGCCTTTTGCCTAATTTTTTAAGCTTCCTTGAAATAGAACATAATTCCCCACCCCCACCCCGTCTTTTTAGCCTTAGTTGATTTACTGTGTGTATAAGCATAAGCCTTGTAATTCTTAGCTGGATCATAGCACTGCTAACTCTTCCATATTTAAGGGTATGTCAGCATTCCCATTTGGAAACTCCCCTATTTTCCAGAGAAACTGTAGCTGTTCCCTGAAATATTGAGTGTGTAACATCTTGCAGGATGTTTAACATGGGGGCTTTTTTCTTTTACACCTACATTATACATAAGTAAAACTACGTTGGGGTAATATTTCCTTGCTCATTCTGCAGCTCCTATAGAAATGTAAGCACCACCACAGTTGTCAAGCTCCCTGAAAGAAGACTTGTGATTAGGTTAGTACAACGGTTCTCAAACTGTGGGTTGGAACCCCATTTTAATGGGGTCACCAGGGTTGGCATTAGACTTGTTGGTGCCTGGAGCTGAAGCCAGAGCCCCACCACTCAGGGCCAAAGGCCTCCCCTCCTGGGGCTGAAGCCCTTGGGCTTCACTTTGTCCCCCACTCCCCCGGGGTGGCAGGACTCGGGCAGGCTCAGACTTTGGTCCTCCTTCCTGGGGTCGTGTAGTAATTTTTGTTGTCAGCTATGGGAATAAAGGGAAACAAGAAGACTTTTTATCAATACATTAGAAGCAAGAGGAAGACCAAGGACAGGGTAGGCCCACTGCTCAGTGAGGAGGGGGAAACAGTAACAGGAGACTTGTAAATGGCAGAGATGCTTAATGACTTCTTTGTTTCGGTCTTCACTGAGAAGTCTGAAGGAATGTCTAATATAGTGAATGCTTATGGGAAGAGGGTAGGTTTAGAAGATAAAATAAAAAAAGAGCAAGTAAAAAATCACTTAGAAAAGTTAGATGCTTGCAAGTCACCAGGGCCTGATGAAATGCATCCTAGAATACTCAAGGAGTTAATAGAGGAGGTATCTGAGCCTCTAGCTATTATCTTTGGGAAATCATGGGAGACAGGAGAGATTCCAGAAGACTGGAAGGGGGCAAATATAGTGCCCATCTATAAAAAGGGAAATAAAAACAACCCAAGAAACTACAGACCAGTTAGTTTAACTTCTGTGCCAGGGAAGATAATGGAGCAGGTAATTAAAGAAATCATCTGCAAACACTTGGAAGGTGGTAAGGTGATAGGGAATAGCCAGCATGGATTTGTAAAGAACAAATCGTGTCAAACTAATCTGATAGCATCCTTTGATAGGATAACGAGCCTTGTAAATAAGGGAGAAGCGGTGGATGTGATATACCTAGACTTTAGTAAGGCATTTGATACAGTCTCGCATTTGGTAGGTCCTCACTGAGCAGTGGGCCTACCCTGTCCTTGGTCTTCCTCTTGCCCTTGATGATATTCTTATAGATAAACTAGGAAAGTACAATTTAGATGGGGCTACTGTAAGGTGGGTGCATAACTAGCTGGATAACCGTACTCAGAGAGTAGTTATTAATGGCTCCCAATCCTGCTGGAAAGGTATAACAAGTGGGATTCTGCAGGGATCTGTTTTGAGACCGGCTCTGTTCAATATCTTCATCAACGATTTAGATGTTGGCATAGAAAGTACGCTCATTAAGTTTGCGGACGATACCAAACTGGGAGGGATTGCAACTGCTTTGGAGGACAGGGTCAAAATTCAAAATGATCTGGACAAATTGGAGAAATGGTCTGAGGTAAACAAGATGAAGTTCAATAAAGATAAATGCAAAGTGCTCCACCTAGGAAGGAACAATCAGTTTCACACATACAGAATGGGAAGAGACTGTCTAGGAAGGAGTATGGCAGAAAGAGATCTAGGGGTCATAGTAGACCACAAGCTTAATATGAGTCAACAGTGTGATACTGTTGCAAAAAAAGCAAACGTGATTCTGGGATGCATTAACAGGTGTGTTGTAAACAAGACACGAGAAGTCATTCTTCCTCTTTACTCTGCGCTGGTTAGGCCTCAACTGGAGTATTGTGTCCAGTTCTGGGCACCGCATTTCAAGAAAGATGTGGAGAAATTGGAGAGGGTCCAGAGAAGAGCAACAAGAATGATTAAAGGTCTTGAGAACGTGACCTATGAAGGAAGGCTGAAGGAATTGGGTTTGTTTAGTTTGGAAAAGAGAAGACTGAGAGGGGACATGATAGCAGTTTTCAGGTATCTAAAAGGGTGTCATCAGGAGGAGGGAGAAAACTTGTTCACCTTAGCCTCCAATGATAGAACAAGAAGCAATGGGCTTAAACTCCAGCAAGGGAGATTTAGGTTGGACATTAGGGAAAAAGTTCCTAACTGTCAGGGTAGTTAAACACTGGAATAGATTGCCTAGGGAAGTTGTGGAATCTCCATCTCTGGAGATATTTAAGAGTAGGTTAGATAAATGTCTATTAGGGATGGTCTAGACAGTATTTGGTCCTGCCATGAGGGCAGGGGACTGGACTCGATGACCTTTCGAGGTCCCTTCCAGTCCTAGAGTCTGAGTCTATGAGAAGGGGGTTGCGGTGCAATGAAATTTGAGAACCCCTGGGTTAGTATAAGTGCAGGTTGGTTTACATGCCTCATTAATAGAAGTGTTTTAAACTTGTATGAGTGTGTTACCTAAACTTAATCATATATAGTGAAACTTGTGTTAAGTGACCGCTCAAAGGACCAGGAAAAGTCAATTGTCTAGTATAAATGTGGGGAGAAGAGCTATTATTATTTTAAAGTAAAACACAAATTACATGGAAACAACACAGATACAAAGCAATAGGAAACACAAATGGATATCTTTTCTCTCTGTGATAAATTGATGTGTTGTCACCAACAAAACGGTACTATTTTGTAGTATTCAAGACATACTGAAGAGGGTCATCGTGAAACTATCTACTATGAGCTGTGAGCTGTTGGTTTAAACCAGATTTAAATGTTGTTGCTGAACTCAGCTTCTTGCCTACAGTCTTTGAATGAGATATAAGATGTGGGTTTGCCTGTTGCAGTGGGTCCTTGATTACAGATTTTTATATATAATATATATACATATACATATTTTAGGGCTGTCAAGCAATTACTGTGATTAAAAGAGTAATCACAATTGTGCAATTAATTGCGTGATAAAAAAATTAATCGCCTGATAAAATTAATTGTTTTATTAATTGCGCTGTTAAACAATAATAGAATATTATTTTAAATATTTTGGATGTTTTCTACATTTTCAAATATATTGTTTTCAATTACAACACAGAATACCAAGTGTACAGTGCTTACTTTATTTTTTATTACAAATATTTGCACTGTAAAAAACAAAAAAAAAATTTCAATTTACCTAATATAGGTACCGTAGAGCAATTTCTTCATCATGAAAGTTTAACTTACAAATGTAGAATTATGTAGGAAAAAACCTGCATTCAAAAATAAAACAATGTAGGCTCTAAAGATTTACAAGTCCACTCAGTCCTAGTTCTTGTTCAGCCAATCACTAAAAGAAACAAGTTTGTTTACATTTATAGGAGATAATGCTGTCCACTTCTTGTTTACAATGTCACCTGAACGTGAGAACAGGTGTTCGCCTGGCACTAGTGTAGTCAGCGTTGCAAGATATTTACATGCCAGATGCGCTAAAGATTCATCTGTCCCTTGATGCTTCAACCGCCATTCCAGAGACACGCGTCCATGTTGATGACTGGTTCTGCTCAATAACTATCCAAAGCAGTGGGGACCAGCGCATGTTCATTTTCATCATCTGAGTCAGATACCACCAGAAGAAGAGAGATTTTCTTTTTTGGTGGTTCAGTTCTGTAGTTTCCGCATTGAAGTGTTGCTCTTTTAAGACTTCTGACAGCATGCTCCACACCTCATCCCTCTCAGATTTTGGAAGGCACTTCAACTCAAGATTTAAGAATCTGAATGCTGTAGCTATCTTTAGAAATTTTACTTCGGTATCTTCTTTGCATTTTGTCATATTTGCAGTGACAATGTTCTTAAAACGAACGTCATCTACTGGGTCATCATCCGGGACTGCTATAACATGAAATATATGACACAATGTGGGTAAAACAGAGCAGGAGACGTACAATTCTCCCCCAAGGAGTTCAGTCACAAATTTAATTAATGCATTATTTTTGTAACGAGTGTCATCAGCATGGAAGCATGTCCTCTGGAACGATGGCTGAAGCATGAAGAGGCATGTGAATCTTTAGCGTATCCAGCATATAAATATCTTGCGATGCCAGCTGTAACAGTGCCATGCGAGTGCCTATGCTCACTTTCAGGTGATATTGTAATTAAGAAGTTAAGAGCATTATTTCCCGTAAATGAAAACAAAGTTGTTTCTCTTAGCGATTGGCTGAATAAAAAGTAAGACTGAATAGACTTGTAGGCACTTAAGTTTTACATTGTTTTGGTTTTGAGTGCAGTTAAATAAAAAACAACAACCTACATTTGTAAGTTGAACTGAGATTGCACTACAATACTTGTATGAAGTGAGTTGAAAAATAGTTTCTTTTGTTTATAATTTTTACAGTGCATATATTTGTAATAAAAAATAATATAAAGTGAGCACTGTGTACTTTTGTATTCTGTGTTTGTAATTGAAATAGATACATTTGAAAACGTAGAAAAAATCCAAAAATACTTAATAAATTTCAATTGGCATTCTGTTGCTTAACAGTGCAATTATTCATGATTAATTTTTTTGGTTAATCGCATGAGTTAACTGCAATTAATCAACAGCCCTAATATATATAATGTTGGCATCCTTTCATCTCTGAGAGATGGTGGGAATTGCAACCTATGATGTAGACAGTTTGCAATGTCTCATGTGACTGAATAGTCCAGTCCAAAATTTGCATGATCTTTGACAGTTATTGCAAATGTCTGTATCTTGGTTGGGAGCTGCTTGCTTCCTTACAGGCTCTTTTCTCTTCAGGCTGTAGGAGCCAGATTCTGTCATGAACTTTGATACCCTGATGGAGATGATAGTACCTATGATCACTTGCCAGGATTTCCCATTGGTCAGGATCAATTCAAATTCCTTCATATCTCACTTGCATGTGTCTTTATAGTGAAGTTTGGGACATCCTGTTGTTCTTCCCTTTGATAGTTCCCCGTATAGCATGTCCTTGGGTATGCGTCAGTCTTCCAACCTACTCAGATGGCCCAGCTAGTGCAGTCGTCTTTACTTGAGCAGGGCTGTCACACTTTGTAAATTTGCCTTAGAAGAACCTCTGTGTTGGTGACTTTATCTTGCCTTTTGGTGTTGAGTATGGGGCATAAACAGTGTAGGTGGAAACTGATTAACCTTTTCTCCTGATGAGCATAAGATATTCATGTTTCCCCACCATACATGAGTGCTGAGGGTGCAGGCTTGGTACACTAGTATTTTGGTCTTGATGCCAAGTATCAGAGGGGTAGCCATATTAGTCTGGATCTGTAAAAGCAGCTTTGCTGCTTGGTCTTGATGGTAAGCTTTGAGTTGTTCCATGCTCTTTTAGCTAGTCTGCTAAAGGTAGCCGCCGCCTTTCCAATGCAAACATTTAGTTCTTCATCCAGGATGGTGATCACTGTAGAACCTAAATAGCTGAACTTTTAGACTACTTCTAGCTGGTTTGCATTTAAGGTGACTGAAGGATCTTGTGGAACCCCCTGTGCTAATGCAACCATTTTCTTGATGCTAATGGTAAGAGTAAATGGCTGACAGGCTCTTGAAAGGTGGTCCATGAGTTCTAGTAGTAGATCTTCATTGTGGGCTATGAGGGCAGAATCATCACCTAATTCGCACCTTTTGACTTTGGTCTTTGACTTAAGTTGGGACAGGTTGAAGAGTTTCCCATCTGATTTTGTGCAGAGATACACTGCATCTTTCATGTCCTTAAATGCACAGTTCAAGAGTACCAAGAAGAAAATTCCAAAGAGTGTAGGAGCAAGAACACATCCTTGCTTCACACCATTTTTCATCTCAAAGCTGTCTGAATTGGACAGTTTTTCTATTGTTGTGGAATGAACATGTAAGACTTAACAGGATTGGTGGGCATCCTCTCTTTTCTAGTTTTGCAAATAGACCTGCTCTGCTGATTGTGTCTAATGCTTTAGTTAGGTCCACAAGGCGATGTACAATGGTCGGTTTTGCTCTCTGCATTTTTTTTGGCGTTGACGCAGAAAAAATATCATGTCTATAGTGGATCTTCCAGCTCTGAATTCACACTTGTGATTCAGGGTAGACATGATTTGCCAGCTGTTGTAGACACACTAAGATGACTTTTGTGAAAGCTTTTCCTGCTACACTGTGTAACGAGCGACAAAGAGTCCTGTGGCACCTTACAGACTAACAGACGTATTGGAGCATAAGCTTTCGCGGGCAAATACTCATCCAGATGCATCTGACAAAGTGGATATTCACCCACGAAAGCTAATGCTCCAATACGTCTGTTAGTCTGTAAGGTGCCACAGGACTCTTTGTCGCTTTTTACAGATCCAGACTAACACAGCTACTACGCCTCTGATACTTGACACTGAGTAGCGAGTTACCCCTGTAGTTGCAGTTGCCCTTTTCGCCTTTATTTTTATACAAAATGATGATGTTTGTGTCATGCATCTCTTGTGGTACCTCCCTCTTTCCAGCATTTAAGTAGCAGCTGATGAAGATATGGTAATAGGCTGTCTTTCCTGCACTTGAGGATTTTTGTTGAGATGCCATCTTTTCCAGGAGCCTTGCCACTTGATAGCAAATCAGTGGCCTTGCTTAGCTCTTCTACAGTGGGCTCCACATCTAGCTCTGGCATGACCTATAGAGTTTGTATTTGGTCCAGTGCTTCACTGGTGGTGGTTCTTTCTTGTGCGTATAGCCCTGAATGGTGTTCAACCCAATGCTGAAATCATTACAGATAAAAGCAAGCAGTTGTCTCATTGGTTTGAACACTGTTCTCTGCAAGGAGATACCCCCATTTATTTATTTATTTTATTTATATATGTTCAAATTTTTAATAATCCTCTTTTATGAGATGCCCATTGTGGGATGAAAGGACTGTATCGGCTGAAGGGACTGTATCAAGGCCCCCCTCACCCCCCCCAACACTCCAGAGTAAGTTGAGAATATGAATTTCAGTCTTCACAGTGAATTTCCTGTTTTATATCATTGTAAGCCAGACCCTTACGGGAGCTGATGTATACTTTGTGGTTAAGATCACAAGAATTTATGCTTGCATATGTCTCTCATTCTTCCTTCTTTTCAGTTTGAGACTTAGAGTCCTGAGGAAGAGTTCTGTATAAGCTCGAAAGCGCGCCTCATATGAATAGAAGTTGATCCAATAAAAGATATTACCTCGCCACCTTATCTGTATAATACAAAATCCTGACCACTTTTGGGAATTAATTGAAAGTAAATAGCCTGAAGGATCAGGCATTCAAGATAGATCAGTTTTTAGGCCCACAAATTTTGACAGAGCTCCCTTTAACCTTATTTTTAAAATATGGATGACTGTATGAGAGAATTTTTTCTAATACTTCTTTCCCTCCACAAAAAGAAAACTGGAATGAAAAACTCCCAATTAGGATAAATTATTTGCAAAAGTTTAAAAAACAAAAAAAACAAAAAACAACCACCTCCTTGTTTTACATTTGCAAGACAGGAATAACCTGAACCACAAACACCGTGCGTTCAAGAAAGAAATATCAATATCTTATTAAATACTCCTCGATAGTCTAGGAGTGTTTTCATTGGTTTTGTTTGTTGTTTCAAGCCCTGTTACCATTAGGTATGTTTTAACTTGTCTGGAGAACTTTTGTTTCAGTGGCAGGAGACTGTTTTGTTCATGGCAGGCAGAGTCATAAGGCCACAGTTTATTTTTGGCTTTGCTCGACATACAGTGTCAAATTGGTGACTTCCTGGCTTTGGAGAGTAGTATGTTTCTGAAAATATTGGGAACCTATGCTGCAGTCTTGAAGCTACTTAATCTCAGCCATTATTTCCATATGTACAGAAAACACACTAAAATCCATGCCATACTCGTAAATTAGCTAATCTCAGTTCATCATGAATGATATTGTGCCCCTATGTAGGGCTGTTCATCATAGATCTCAAAGCACTTATAAAATAATGTAAATGTTATCATCCTGATTTTACTGATGAGGGAACTGAGATGCCTGGATTTTAAGTAACTTGCTGAAAGTCATACTGTGTATTGGGAGTAGATCCAAGATCTCCCTATCCCTCTTCCAGTGTCCTCTCCACTGGACCATATTCCCTCTTCAGTACTCCTGCTGGCAATTCTTGATGCATCCGTTTTGGGCAAATGGACATTATGCTATAGAAATCCAGTTCCCAACTTGACACCAGTGTGTGTTAATATTATTAAAAAACAAAAATTAAAAAATAACATAAGGAGAAGTCTGGAGAAAATTAGTTTTGTGTGTAATTCTATAAAACAATCAACTGTGGTTGTAGACATTAATCTGTTTCTTAAAATAAATCAGTCATAAGAAGACAGTGAGCAAGACAGGGTGACACCCCAGCACAATTACTTCAGTTTTATTGTTAATCCTGGTATTCTGGTCAAGTTCCAGGCTGGATAACTATCTAACTAAAATTCTTCCTGCAGTCTCAATTGGTTAGGATACTATGCTTCATTTCCTTCACTAAGCTGCTGTGTAGCATTGCAGTGAGTGGTTAAACTGTTGCGTTCCAGCCAAAAGGTGGGTGCTGCTCAGTATGAGGCAAAATGATTCCTCTGACTATGTGCATATAAGCAGAAACTTGAAAAATGATGAACTCTTCAACATGCAGCCCCCTGATTTACGTGACCACTGAATCCACAAGCTTTCTAGTACAGTAGAACCCCATTTATCTGAGCCTCCATTATCCAGTTCTCTGAATTAACTGAGCCACCCTGCACCCATCCTCCAATTTATCCCGATTTTTGATTATCCAATCTGGTCCTGGTCCCAATTAGATTGATAGTCAGGGTTCCATTGTATAATGTTTAACCTTCAGTTAAAGATCTGCACCCTCTGATGACAGAGTCCTGTGGCACCTTATACACTAACAGGCGTATTGGAGCATAAGCTTTCGTAGATGAATACCTACTTGGTCAGACGCATGTATTCACCCACGAAAGCTTATGCTCCAATACGCCTGTTAGTGTATAAGGTGCCACAGGACTCTTTGTCGCTTTTTACAGATCCAGACTAACATGGCTACCCTCCTGATACTTGGCACCCTCTGATGATTCTAAGGAACTGATTTTTGCTGGTTACTCTGGTGGCCATTTAAGTCAGGTTTCAGAGTACTTTGTAAAGCGCTTTTGGAATCATTTAGTATGAATTGTAGGATGGTTTTACTGATTTCAATGTGTGACATAGATATGGATGTCAGAGTAAATTAAGCAGAACAGTCTTTTGGGAGAGAAGGAAGTTTTAATTCATCTGTTTTTTTCCATAATTCAGACTTTAAGGCACATTTGGGTACTATGTTGATAGGTACTATAGGAATATCTCTACGTAAATAATGAATTTAAGAGGTGCTTTAGAAAAAGTATCCACTCTGATAATATAGTTTAAAATCCAAGCACTTATTGGATGAAACATGCAGTTAAAAAAATCGAAGCAAATTGTAAAACAGCCCTATTAGCTTTTAAAAAAAAATTGTCATGCTTTTAAAGGGATATTGTCAAGTAGTTTATACTTCTTAGGGCCCAGTTTTGATCTTCCCTTAATTTCTTATAATCTGATGGGAAATGCTTTGCTGATTTTTAAAAAAATGTATTATTTAAAGAAAATCTTGAGAAATGAACACTCTTAATGAAGGTAATGGTGTTTATAGTCTGCAATATTTAATGCTAACCAAAGTCTGTATGGTTAACTATCAAAACATCTCCTTAGATCCACATCCATTGCAGCTGATGACCTTGTTGATCTTGTCATTCAGACAGGAGAAAGGGCAGAAGAAATTCCGAGCATAAGATGGGATCCTGATTGCTTAATTTATCTGTGCTCCAATTTTTCATCTGTAATTCCTCCCTTCACATGTGTTATGAGGATTAAAGTTTGAAAAACACTTTGAAGATTGAAAGTACTCTATAAGTGATAAATATTATTTGGAGCTATGTTGACTTGAAATTCATAAAAACAGAGAGTGAGTGAGTGTGCATGCAAAAATTACTAAATAGAAAAGGAAAAAAAATAGATGTCAAAGTTTCAAAAGGCTGCTATAATCAATGGGAGAGCATTTAAAAAATGTGAAAGCAGTTTCTTCAAAGTAGTAGTAGTCGGGTCCCTTTTTAAAGCAAAATAACAAAGGATGCCTTGTAAATCAACTGCTGATGCAGAGTGCTAGGAGTTGCTCAGTGTGAATCCTGATGACATAAAACAGAAAATACAGTGGCATGAGTCAGTTGTTTCTTGTGCTACTCCCCCCTCTGTGAGAATGGAAACCTTAATCCAGAATCTTCGTGCTTATAAAAACTGGCACTGCTAGCCAACCTTGTAATTATAACTCTTTCCTTTTAAGCATTCACCTCTTGGCAGCTCTGATTTCTGTTTGCAGAGACATCTCTGTCACAAAGGTGCATTGCAAACATCTGTGCAACTTTTTAAATTTTGAAGCTCCAATGTTGATCTTTTAAATTCTAATCTTTTTCGTAGTTCTATGTATAAATTAGCAAACTGAGTTTGAAAGGATGTTTACTTATTGAATAATCATTCTCTGCATGTCTGCAGCATCTTTCATCTGGGAATCTCAAACCATTTCATAAATGTTATTTAATTAAACTTTGCTTTGTCGTTATGGAGTTGGTCAGTATCAGCCCAGGTTCACAGATGGGGAAACTGAGACACAAAATGATTCAGTGGCAGAACTGTGAATAGAACCAAGGAATACTTATTTATAGACATTTCCATAATACAGTTCACTGAGACTCTTGAGGCCCCAATTTTGGCTATCAAACTACTGCTCTAAACTGTGGTCTTCACTTTCAATATTTAATTTTTCTTTCTCCCCTCCATTGTCTATAAATAATCCATTGGAAAGCTTTTTGGATGCTGTTAATGTTGTAGTTTCCCATTTGGGCAAGAACTGTTTATTCCAGGGATCTCCAACTCAAATCACCACGAGGGCCTCATGAGGACTAGTACATTGGCCCTCGGGCCACATCACTGACACCTTTTCATACAACGATACAAAAGTATAGTCAAGAATGAAAAAAAAAATGGAGAGTAATATAGTGTGCTATTAAAAATTAATGTATTAACATTTTAAAAACTTATGTGAAGAGGGGTTTTAATAAAATTATAAACACCTGTAACTATGTGGTCAGAAACAATGATGATGATCTACACTAACAGTCTATCAACATAGCTGTAATGGCAGGAACTTTTTAAAGTAACTACACCTCTACCCCGATATAATGTGGCCCTCCGGACCCAAAAAATCTTACCGCGGTATAGGTGAGACTGCGTTATATCGAGCTTGCTTTGTCTCCTGCGCCTTGTCCCCTGACTGCCCTCTCCAGAGACCCTCATCCCTAATCACCCCCAGGACTCCACCCCCTGCCCCCTGACAGTCACTCACCGGCAGCGGTGGGAAGTGGAGCAGCCCGGCCCCAGCCCGCTCCACTCTGCCAACTCCCAGCCACAGCGCCCCACTTCCTGCCGCTGGAGAGTGTGGGGAAGTTGGGGAAAGGATGCCTCCCATACTCACCTGCGGTGGGAAGCGGAGCGCCACAGCTGGGAGCTGGCGGAGTGGAGCGGGCTAGGGCCAGGCTGCTCCGCTTCCGCCGCTGCTGGTGAGTGCGAGGAGGTTGGAGAAGGGATGCCCCTTGTACTCACCTGTGGCAGGAAGCGGAGCACCACAGCCCCAGCCCGCTCCGCTTTCCTTGCGCCAGCCCCAGTCATGTCACTTGTGGAGGAGGAGGGAGTTGGGGAAAGGTCCCGCACTTACCGGCAGCGGCGGAAGCGGAGCAGCCAGGCCCCAGCCCGCTTCACTCCGTCAGCTTCCAGCTGTGGCGCTCCGCTTCCCGCCACAGGTGAGTACGAGGGGCTTCCTTTTCCCAACCTCCCCACACTCACCGGCAGCGGGAAGCGAAGCGCCACGGCTGGGAGCTGATGCGCTGATCCACCAGAGTGCTGCTTTACCGCGTTGTTTGCGAACCCGCGTTATATCAGGTCACATTATATTGGGGTAGAGGTGTATTCATACAAAACACGTTGCCACTTTTAACAAACATTCTTCCCAACTACTCACAGCAAAGAATCACATATGCTGCAGTTCATACCTTAGACTGCTCATCTACTACATGAGGCCCTGCTCCTGTCCCACCCCCTCCCACCTCTTCCCTGCCCCCATTCCAACCCTTTCCCCAAAGACCCACCCCAACCCCACCCTCTCCCTGCCCCATTCCAGCCCCTGCCCCAAATCCCTACCTCAGCCCACCTCTTCTCCATCTCCTCCCCTGAGCATGCCACATCCCCACTCCTCTCCCCTCCCTCCTGGAAAGTCCTAAGCGCCACCAAACAGCTGTTTGGCAGCGAGAAGAGCTGGGAGGTAGGTGGAGAAGTGGGGACGTGGCATGCTCAGTGGGGGAGCTTGGCTGCCAGTGGAGTTGGTGCCTATGGC
>NW_022060015.1:0-23702 GCF_007399415.2 Gopherus evgoodei | reverse complement strand
GCAGTGTGGTTGAGCTGCCGTCGAAAATCCACAGCTTTTTTTTCTTACTTATTTACTTTTTCCACACCGGTCATGGTTTTATAGACCTCCGTCTTATCCCCCTTTAGTCGTCTCTTTTCCAAGATGAAAAGTCCCAATCTTATGAATCTCTTCTTAGACGGAAGCTGGTCCATATCCCCTCATCATCTTTCTTGTCCTTTTCTGAATCTTTCCCATTCCAGTAGATCTTTTTTGAGATTGGGGCGACGGCATCAGCACGCAGTATTCAAGATGTCGGCGTACCATGGATTGATATTGAGGCGATATGATAGTTTCTGTCTTCTTACCTATCCATTTCTTAATGATTCCCAACAATCCGCTGCACATTGAGTGGATGTTTTCAGAGAACTCTCCACAACGACTCCCAGATCTCTTTTTCGAGTGGTAACAGCTAATTTAGACCCCATCATTTTATAGGGATAGTTGGGATTATGTTTTCCAATGTGCATTACTTTGCACTTAACAGCACCGACGTTCATCTGCCATTTGGTTGTCCTGTCACCCAGTTTTGTGAGATCTCTTTGTGGCTCTTTGCAGGCTACCTGGGACTTAACTATCTTGAGCAATTTTGTATCATCTGCAAATTTTGCCACCTCACTGTTTACCCCTTTCCCCAGATCATTTATGACTAAGTTGAACAGTACTGCTCCCAGTACAGACACCTGGGGACAAAAGAGGGAAGATCCTCTTCTGACACTGGCAGACCAGGTGCCAGCTCATACCAAGGCCCCTAGGCCTTACTGAAAAGTGTCAAATGCATGGCTTCAACCTAGTCTTTCTCACCTGTTTGTTACTGTTGTTAAAACAGGCCTTAGATTTATAAAAATGTGTTTAGTGTTTAGAGTTTATGACAAGCTCGTGAGTTGCTGCATGCATTATTTTCACCTATAATAGCCGTAGCCCATGTTGTAAGGTGATATATAAGCGTTGGCACTAAAGCTGTAAACCCCCTTGATGCCACCCTGCCACCAGTCAGGAGAGAAGCATTACCAAGTGTGAAACGCTAGTTTACCAGAAGAGGCGTCATCTCCTTTCCAACAAGAGAAGGCCCTGACTGAGACATCAGGCAAGCCACTGTGAATTATCCGTGGACGAAAGACCTGGTTGATTGCTCCCCCTCACACACCCAGGAGGAGGCAAATACCTGCACAAACACTTGCCCCCATCAGCTTGAGCTCTCGGGGAATGGAATAAAAATCCCTGTCAGGAAGAAACTGTTGTCCCCACCCCAGATGCTGCTTGGATTCAGGGAGACCGCACACCTTCTAAGCATAAGCAAGGGATCTTGGCTGTTTTGCTAGGGTTAGCCCTAAAGGACCTACAGAGTTTGCATGTTACAGCAGCTTCTCTGAGTGGCAAGATAAAGTCAGGATGCCCAAGAAGAATGTCTATAACTCCATGTTAAGGCTATTCTAGTGCCTGAGAAATTCACACTTGATACATGGTGGGTGAGATCAAAGTGTGGAACACACAACCATGAGGAGCCCCACCACCTTAGGGTTAGGGTTATGCCATTCGATTTCTTTGTTGTTATTAGTGCTGCAGTCGTTTGCCTTAAGCTTATGCCGTTGGGTCTCTTTCAGGGTATGTTTTTGGTTCTGAGAGGTAAAAGGCTGCTGTGTGTGTGGTGCTAGGGAGTGAGGTTGCGGAGGTGGTGCATGTGCCACAAAAATTCTGCCCCACCCCCCCACCCCAGCTCTGGTCCCAGAGTCTAGAATTTGCATAAACCCACCTGCTGACCTGTGACTAAGAATTTCACCCTACTAACTCTCCCAGCAAACAGGCCAAAGAAAGTATGTGCAAGCTCTGTACCGCAGCCCCCGTGCTCTTTTCGGCTCCTTCCCACAGAACTTTCACTGCATACCAGTCCAGTTCCTTTCTGTGGCTTGTCTAAGAGCTGCATGCATATGCTAGAGCATACCCTGAGCTGATTCCCAACTTTTGGACTTCATACAGGCTTGCCCATCTGTGGTGCAATGGGCTAGCACATTTGGCTGTTATCCAAAAGGATGGTGGTTTGAGCCCACCTGGGGATGGTGATAAGCCCGTGCTACTTCCTTGCTTTCCTGAGGCCTGCAGGGAGCCTCAAAAGTCCCATTTTACTGCCTCTTGGCCTCAGTGCTTTCAGCTGGTGGCCCAAAGAGTGTGCTGGATACCATTCAGAAACCCATCTCCCAGCAGCTGTGCCGGAGGCTCAGGCTTAATCCTTGAGGCAGAGCACAAAAACTTTCAGCCAGGAACATTTTGCTCCCTTCCTGCCTCCGCCCAAGTGGCAAGGGAGAGGCGGATGAGACACACCGGCTGAGACACACCGGCTGAAAGAAGCCTCCCTCCCACTTCTCTGTAGGCTGTGCAAAGCTCTTGGCCTGCCTCATGCCTCGTCAGGAAAGAGCGGCCATGCTGCCCAAGCCTGAGTCATGTGCGCAGCCTGGCCCGCCCCAGCTGACGGCACGCAGAGCCACGCGAGTCAATGGCAGGTCGAGTCGGTAGCCTCGGCTCTTTCCCCTGACAGCCACACAGCGCTGCCCAGCACCCCGAGAGCCTCCCTCGTGTTCTCCGGCAGCCCGCCAGGGAGGGTGGGAAAAGGGGACCAGCAGCCTCATTCTGGAACAGGAGGCCCTTGCCATGCCCAGACCTCCCTCTTGTCTTCAGCCCAGGCAGCCAGAGAGCTCCCTGGCAGGCCACTGCCTCAGCCACCTCTTGCCGCTGTGCTGGTCACTGCCTCGCTGGAAGGCCCAGAGGGAAAAGAAACAAGCACACAGGTAGCAGAGGATGGTTTCAATCCATCAACCTCTTGGTTATGGGCTTAGAACACTTCTGCTGCGCCACTCTGCTGGCTCTTCACAGCTGTACTATCCAGCCGGCACTATCCAGATTAGTGCCTTACGAGCTCTCACGCTGGCAGGCAGATGCTCAGGCTGCTAGGTAGCTGCCCTGGTCACAGGATTTTACAGTGTCTGTAGGGTAAAATGGATCTATTTGGGGTTTGGACCCCACTGGGAGCTGGGTGGCTGAGTGCCAGAGATGGGAGCACTTGGTAAACTGTTCTCAGTTAAGCCTTCAGCTGGTGGGGGATGACGTTCAGCCTTGGATCCGTGTCTGCAGCAGGCAAGCGCCTCTGGCTGAATCGGCCCCCCTTGCTGTTTTAGCAGACAAAAACCTTTGCAGGCACACGCCTTGCAAAGGAAGAGGAGCCGGGATCTCGAACAAAAGTCAACATTTTATTAAGATGACGTTCAAAGAAAAAAAAGTGTACGATACAGCGTTTAGGCGCAGAAGTTTCTGGTGATCAGGGCACAACGTACAGATTACAGATTAGTTCGGTTTAAAATCGGGTGGCATAAGGAATACATAATCTGCAATAGCCCTGACTGGGGGTAAAGGTTAACGTTCAGACACTGAGTTGGGAGGGTATGTTGTCCATGTGAGGGCCACATTCAGGTGTGGAGTATAACGAGCGGATACGATGATGAGGATGGATTGACCCGCCTTTGGTGAGTTTGAACGTTCAGTGTTTTTGAATCTTTGCCACAATCTAGTTTAAGCAGGGTCGCTATGAACTCTACCGTGCCATCTGTTGGTGATCTGTTGTACAGGCCTTTTGAGGCTGATGTCATTTGCATGGTTCCACCCACACCAGATTGCATGACGGGAGTGCTTGTCCAAAGGGTCATTTCAGCTGCTGTGGGATCCCCAGTCTCTTTGTTATTGGTGCAGGAGTAATGCAGTGTATTTTCCTGTTCATTTTGGATCAAGGAGAGAGCAACTGTACCTGGCATTTGAGGCCTGAGAGCTTCACCCTCGCCTGTAAAGTACTCACCCATTAAGGAGTCTGGGTTCCAAACACCCAAAGCTTGTGGGAGGTAGATGTTGATGGTTGTTTGGTCATTGTTGGTCTGTCTTTGTGGCTGCTGGTTTTCTTTTTGCTGTTCCTGGTGTGTAAAGACAGAAGTGTTTTTAAATCTTTTTGAGTTGTTAGTGCTGCAGTTGTTTGCTTTAAGCTTATGCTGTTGGGTCTTTTTCAGGGTATGTTTTTGGTTCTGAGAGGTAAAAGACTGCTGTGTGTTTGGTGTTATGGAGTGAGGTAGCAAAGGTTGGTTGCAGAGCTGGTGCATGTGCCACAAAAATTGTGTCCTACCCCAGCTCTGGTCCCAGAGTCCAGAATTTGCATAAACCCACCTGCTGATCTGTGACTAAAAATCTGGTTGCAGAGATAGTTAGTGTGTCACAAAAGCTGTGTCCCACAGCTGATCTTCCAGAGTCCAGTCTGCAAAATTTTCTTGCTGTCTGAGTGGTAAGGAACATTTTCACCAACCATGGAGTTGTTTACAACTTTTAGTGTGGAAATGAGATCAAAGCTCAGCAGCTTATGTATGTCTAAAAATTTACATTTAGTCATTAATTTTACACCTGTGGCATAGAACCAAATATGTATTAGAATTATAAAAAGAGCTGTTTTTAAACTAGATAGATACAAAGGACATAAAATGCACATTTAGAAGTTTCATAAGAAACCAATAGCTGCAAACATTCTTTTTCAATCTCTCTTATTTCACTATGCTTTGGAACCCATATCCCTTGCCTAACGAGTTTTATATAGGTTCAGGTGAGTCCCAAAATCATGAACTGCTAAGTTCCGTTCTACTGTCTTTGATTCATATCACTGGAATAACTGCACTTTATTACCCCTGCCCTAATAAGAAAGAGAATGGGGATCCCACAGCAGCCGAAATGACCCTTTGGACAAGCACCCCCATCATGCAATGCGGGGTGGGTGTGACCATGCAGATCAGCAACAAAAGGCCTTTACAACAGATCACCAACAGTTGTCAGGGTAGAGTTCATTCTCACCCGGCTTACATCCTGCCCCCAGCCAAGAACTGGTGGTCCTGATAAATCACATCCCTATTATACCAACTCATTGGTATTGAATGTGAAGTTATGGCTAGCAAAAGTAGCCACCCATCTCTGCCTTGTAGCATCCAGCTTAGCCCTTGTTAACACATAAGTCAGTGGATTGTTCTCTGTCCACACCTGAAACTGAGCACCACACAAGTAGTCTCGAAATTTTTCAGTGATGGCCCATTTCAAGACCAAGAACTGCTGCTGGTGGATGGGATAGTGAGTTTCGCTATCAGACAGTCCTCAGCTGGCAAAGCCTACAGATTTACATTTCCTTCTACTTCCTGGTATGGGACTGCTCCCAGACCATCCAAACTGGCATCACCATTTGTTTGGGTTAACAAGAACTAGCACTTGCACATGAATCAGGCAAATAATTATTTCCCGTAAAGCCCTGTCACTTCTCTCATCCCGCCATGTCCCAAATGGAGAAGAGAGGAGCCCTTCCCATGTCCCAGGCCAAGAACACCAGATTGGAGGGGGAGAGGTGTTCATGACTCAGTCCAGGTTTGCTAGTGCTGCAAAGGAGAAGATTTCCTTCCTCAGTCCAGGTCAACTGGAATTGTTGTTGCAGTGGGGGAGAGATGTCTCTCATCTGGTTCTTAGATGCTTTGGTGAAAGGGGACAGGCAGAGGTTTTTTCCTCCCTCTGCAGCTCAAATCACACATTTCTTCTCTGCTTTTTGCTCTAGCTTGATTTCTCTCTTGCATCTCAATTTTTTCTTTCCTGGTCTCATTCCAGAGCATTCACAGCCCAATTCTCTATCCTAACACTGAGTCCTGTACTGCACCCTGAATGTCTCATTCTAACCCCACCCCAGAGCCTGCACCCCCAGAGCCAGTGCCTTCATCCCTCTGCACTCCAACTCTCTGTCCCATGTAGCCTGATTTAGGGTATACTAATAATATTAATTTGGATAATTTGATGAAAATTTAATTGATTAGCTTACATTTTATTTAATTTGAGTTACAAAGTTACATTTGCATTACTGCTATTCATAAGATACATATGGCATTATATGCAACAAAGTTTTGGTTAATATACTCACAGCCTTCCTTGACAACCTGGTGGTAAGAGACACAGGACCAGCCTTGCAGTTCAGGTTTCTCAATTCTTAATTGAAAGATGCAGTGCTTAGAAAAAGCTGGTGTTACTTAGGGTTTACTTGAATATGTTAAACTTAAAATCAAAACCTAATAAAGACTAAAAACGTAGGGAAACCGAACTTAGCCTAGTTCCCTTGAAACTTAAAGTTTAAGAACAAGTACAGCCTGCTGATAGTACATAGAGAGAGAGTGGAGGAAGTAAGTCAGACTGATAGAGCAAAGTGCTCTAGCGAGGTGGGTTACCTCTTTTATAGGGCACAAGGGCCGGAAATCCTTTCTCCTATGCCCAAATTTCATTCATCACCCACAAAACATTAGGGTACGTTTACTTCCTAGGCTAGTATGTTTGTGCTTGTTGATGACATGTACATATGCACATAAGTTACCTTGTGTTGTACCTGTTAAATCTGTGGGTACAACACTGAAAAAAACCCTATGCCATTCTCCATTGTCGATTGGTCTAGGTAAAGGTCTTGGACAGGCATGGGTACTTATCTGTTTAAGTAACATGATAAAGGTCGATTTTCCTCTCTGAGTAAAAGGTCACAATATAGATATGCTCACTTTGCCTTAGCTTAACATACAGGATATGGCCTGTAGGTCCTCATAAGTGATGTGTCTCAGTCCCCTAATCATTTTTATTGCCCTCTGCTGGACTCTTTCCAGTTTGTCCACATCCCTTCTCATGTGGGTCCCAACTCCAAAAGTACTCACATTGCACCTCAATAGCCCCAAAATGCCAGCTTTTAATATGTAAATAGGGTGCTGCCATGGTCAAGTCACTCTGGAGCTCTCCAGTGGACCCTGCTGGTGGAGAACAAGGTGAAAATTAGCCAGGATGTCACTCAGTCAAATCCCTGTGCTCCCCGCAGGTGGTATCGGAAAGCTCCAAGATGGCTCACTTCCCTTTCTCTCATCAGCTTCAGGCCCCAGGGTTATAAATGCACAAACCAGTTGAGATTCTCCCCTGGGCTCAGGGTGTGAGGCTGCTCTGAGGGCAGGGATGGCTCTAGGTTTTTTGCTGCCCCAAGCAAAAAAAAATGTTGACTGCCCTCTGTCTTAGCCCTGTGGTTCCCCCCTGCACCTGCCTGCTGCCCCAGCCCTGGGCTCTCCCCTCACACACACACCCCCTGCCGCCCCAGCGCTAGGCTTCCCCCTTTCCCCCCCACCAGTGCCCCCACACACACTTCCTGCTGCCCCAACCCTGGGCTCTACCCCCCCAACCTGCACCCTCCTTCAGCTGCAACCCTGGGTCACTGGTAACTCGCTCCCAGGGCAGGTCATTCAGGAGGAATTTTGGATGTGCACAAAACACAGACAGGATTGGTTCCCACATGGTTATAGAAGTGCAGTAAAGTGGAACAGTTGAGGTGCCTTTATTATTCTATTGTTCCACTCTTTCTTTCTATGGGGAATTTGCCAATGCAATATCACTGTCTTCCTTTTAAACAAACAAACAAAAAGGCAATGGCTGTTGAAAATAGCAGTTCCAGTCCTAATAACCACTGGGGGGCATTTCTTGCTCAATTTTATCCTACTTTTTCTACAGCAAGTTACAGTGGATCAGTATATTTGATTTGGGAGAAATGAAGTACCAGCTGCCCAAACTGAGCTTGAGCACTCCTGAATTTTGAGTTGTGGTAAGGGGGCTGGGGGGCTGGAGAAGGGGTAAGGGTTCCAGGGGGGCAGTCAAGGGAGAGGGAGCGGGGGGGTTGGATGGGGCGGAGGTTTGGGGGGAAGGGAGAAAGGCAGGTTAGATGGGTCAGAGGTTCGGGGTGGGGGCAGTCAGGGGACAGGCAGCAGTTGGATAGGCATGGGAGTCCCAGGGGTTTGTCAGGGGACAGGTAGTGGGTGGGGTCCTGGGGGCCAGTTGGGGAGGGTCTCAGGAGAGGGCAGTTGTGGACAAGGAGAAGGGAGGATTAGGGGTTGGGGTTCCTAGCGGCAGGGGTCCCAGGAGGAGGCAATTAGGGGACAAGGACCAGTGGCGCTTAGATTGGTGGTGGGGTCCTGGGGGGCAGTTAGGGGCAAGGGTTCCAGGAGGGGGTGATCAGGGGACAGGGAGAAGAGGGGGGAGTTGGATGTGTTGGGGTTTCTGTGGGGGGCAGTCGGAGGGAGTGGATGGTGGCAGGGTGGGGCTTCCCTCCTCCTGGAGTGACCTGTGTTTTGAATGTTAAAATATGGTCTCCCTACTAGTCACAGTGCAACTCTCCACTCCCATGCCGCCCTTGCAAATGGGCTGCCCTAAGCAGGTGCTTGCTTTGCTGGTGCCTAGTGCCTAGAGCTGCCCCTCTCTGAAGGGATGGATTTGCACACTTGGGATATTAGTGCAAAGAAACAATTTCAATTTCTCTTAGAGAAATTGGAGGGCAATTTATATTTGGTAAAAATCTTGTTTAGTGAAAGGAAAGCTGCAGTGACAGCCTGGTTACTGGGGTGCAAAACACCTTCCTCCTGGGAGAAACAAGAAGTTAGAATTAGAAATTTACATCGTTTGTTCCAGTGTTGGTACAGGTTTAATTTTGCTTCTGTGTAGGTTTGTTTCAGGCTGTGACCGTTTTGGTTTATTGGGTTGTTCTGGTTTTTTTTAGTTGGAATGGAGCTTTTAATTGACATTTGCTGGATTTGAATGGCTGACCTGCAACACCAGTTTTGACATAGTTCTGCATATTTTATACAGATTTAGCTAGTATTCAAGGATTCAATTTCTTTACAGGAGGTTTCAGTGGTCAGGCTTATTTATTTTATGTTATTTTATCATTCTCCTGTAGCACACCTTTTTTGATAAAATGTTGAAATTATTAATTTACAGCATTTGTTAGTTTTTATTTTTACACACAAAGTTTTTCTTAACGTTTGGGTTTTAAATTAAGCATTGTTTATGGTTTCAATTTTTCATTTAGGTTTGGTTACTGATGGAATCTTTAAGAACTTTGCATTTAATACTACAGTTTGGACAGATTTAGATTATTTAAAGTAAACCCTTTCATTTTAATAAAGGTTGTATTGCTGTAAATCTGGCCGGGGGGAGAGGAGATGAGCCTGGCCATTAACTGAGAAGGAGCAGAGTCATGGCCCCCGTGAAGGGTGGGGCCAGGTGATGCGGGGCACAGCTCCCAATTTTTTTGGTCTAGCCCACCTCAGTCCCCCACCAAACAAGAAGAGTCTGATGCCACCCCTGCTGGTCACTGGGTGTCACTGCTGCTCCATGGGAAACATGCTCTGTGCCTTACCCAGATTGGTGGGAAACACTCTGTGCGTTACCGTGACTGGTTCCTGGGTGTCACTGCTCGTAGAAGGAAGACACACGCTGTGCATTACGTCACCAGACCAGTGGGTGTTGCTGCTGTATCAAGGGAAACATGATCTGTGTGTTACCCGGATTGGCCAATGGGTGTCACTGCTGCGCCAAGCAAAACACCTTCTGTGCATTACTCTGACTGCCCACTGGGTGTCACTGCTGCTCCAAGGGAGACATAAGAACGGCCAGACTGGTTCAGACGCAAAGTCCATCTAGCCCAGTATCCTCCTGTCTTCTGACAGTGGCCAGTGCCAGGTGCCCCAGAGGGAATGAACAGAGCTGGGAATCATCAGGTGATCCATCCCCTGTTGCCCATTCCCAGCTTCTGGCAAACAGAGGCTGGGGACACCCTGGCTAATAGCCCTTGATGGACCTATCTTCTTTTAATATATCTAGTACTTTTTTTGTACCCTGTTATACTCTTGGCCTTCACAACATCCTCTTGCAAGGAGTTCCACAGGTCGACTATGCAACTGCCCTGAGTTTACCCCCACCCCTACCCGGGTTGTATATGGAAAAGAGAATGAGGATGAGGAGAGCCATGATGTGTCTGTCACTAACTCGTGCCTCAGTTTCCTCTAGGCAGCAGTGCTGCAGGCTCCTTTGGTCAGTTCCCATGCAACTGTGTCTGGGGAAGGGGGAGTAGAGGCTCATGCTCCCCAGCCCCATGCCCCTCCCACAGCAGCTGGGGAATCCAGGCCAAATTTAACCCTGGTAGCTGGGCCAGGATTAGCCTGGGCTGGGGTAGGGCTGGGGAGGAATTGGAAGGGGGACAGACGCACCTGCTGTGAGGGAAGATCCTCCCATTCCCTGCCAACCCCATTCACTCCTTGCAGCATGCTGCACCCTAGCATTTCTTTCTCTGTCGTCGGGGTGTCTGCTGCCTGCTTCTCCCTTAGCATCATCTCTCCCCGCCGTGGGGCACTGGTGTTGCACATCCTGTGCAAACAAGCAGGCCCTGGTGTGGCCCGTGGCAGTGCCCTGCAATTGGCGGGGCAGCAGTTGGATGGAATATGGTGGTGAGCAAGGCTGGGGGCCAGGACTCCTGGGTTCTCCCCCCAACTTTGGGAGGGGAGGGGGGTTAGTGGGTAGAGTGAGGGAGGGGTGGGGCTGGGATCCAAGGCTCCTGCTTTTTCTAGTTTTCTCCACCTCCTGCAGCTGCCTTGGTCCTTTCAGTGCATTTTCTGTTCCAAATTCATTTGCTGACTGTGCAACCCACCCTAGAGGTGGCTGCATCTCAGTGTAGGGTGAGGCATCCTTGGCTGCATCATCTCCTAACCGCGTCTCTCTCCCTTCTGGTGACCCTGCAGCACTCGGCAAACATCCACAAGATTGTGGGGCACTTTGAGCATTGGGCAGGCAGGGGCCAGGCGCCCAGCGCGCCCCCTCCCGAGAATGGGACCCAGCACCCCCTACTTTTTACAGTGATTAAAAAGGGGCCAAGGGGGCCAAATCAGAGGAGGGGATCCAGGATCTGAGCAGGGAGTGGAAATAGACTGGTTGGGGGGTCAAGCAGCTGGAGGCAGAGTTAGGAGAGGGACTGAAGAGCAAAGTCAGGGAGGGGGGAAGGAGCCGGAGTTAAGCCCAGAGGGAGGCGCTGCCAGAGGGTTAAACCCTGGCACAGGCAGGGACAGAGGGGTAACAGTTATCCCGGTGGGCTGAGACTCCAGTGTTTGCAAACATGGGTGAGGGGAGCAGAGGGCTTTTTTATTTCCCCTCTCACAGGCAGCACCTCTCAGCATGGGCTTCCCAGGGCTGGGCTCTTAAAGGCACAGGCATCCCACTGCCTAGACACTGCAGCTCCTCTCTGATGTAACCTACTGAGGTGCTGCAGTAGGAGACTCAATTCAGTGAAACTGGGCATTCCCTATACGCCCCCCAGTCAGGGGGCTGTGCACCCCCTTCCCCGAATTTCCCCAACACCCCCTCCCTCAGTGGTCAGGTAGTTACATGCAGCGCTGCCAATGTTGTCATTGGTTGCAAATTTGAATGGAAATTGAAACGTTAACACACACTTTAAAAGCAGATACAACGTATGAAAACTACTTGTACCTGAGAAAGTCAAATAGGTTTGGAAAGTCTGGACAAAGCCGGGTTTCCTAACCCAGCTGTTGTGTTTGCTGACAATGTCGGTGCATTGGCTTCGGCAGTGTTGGCCAAGCTTAGAATTTCAAATGATGATTTGAGGTGTGAATGAGCTCTCCCCTGATAGCTAGTGATGACCAGGGTTGGGAGGAGGCTTTGGGACCAGACTGTATTTACATGAACTCACCTACTCTGCTGAGGTATCCAGCGGACAGAGCTGGGCTGCCTCTGCTCTAGGTGCCCGGAGGAGGGAAGGTGTGTGGGGCTCCAGCCTGGGACTCTTCCTCCCTCCTGCCAAGCCCTGTCTATTAATCCCAGCCCTGGCACTCCTTTCTTCAAGCGCCATGTGGGCCAGAGGAAAAGTGTGGTAGGAAGCACAAGGGCCAAGCTTGTGAACATCAGGTGCAGCAGCAAGAATCCCAACTATCAGGGTAGCAAGATCTAGAGCCCCAACCCATTGTGGCCACCCCAGCAAAAGACCTGGTTCTAGGAGGTGTGAGTCACCCAGCAGGAGGGGGAAGATTCACTCTTACACAGCTGGAGACAGGGGAGTTGAGCTCTGGGGCATTGCCACAAGCATGGGTGGGTGGCAAGTTTGTAGAAATTTTGGTGGTGCCCAGAACCCACCCCCCCAAACTCCACCCCCACCTGCCTAAGGCTCTGGGAGGGGGGTTGAGGGGGGAGGTCTGTGGTGTGCAGATCCTGGGCTGGGGATTCGGGTGCAGGAGGGGTGCAGGGTTCAGGCTTTAGGATGGAGTTTGGGTGCAGGCTACGGCAGGGGGTGGGATTGTAGGAAGGGGTGAGAGGTGCAGGCTCTAGGGGTGGGAAGGAGTGTACCCTCTGGGAGGGAGCGTAGGGCTGAGGATAAAGGGTCCATGATGCAGGAGGGGGCTCAGGACTGGGGCAGAGTATCAGGGTTCAGAGGGAGCTCAGGGTTGGGGGTGTTGGAGAAGATCAGGGCAGCCTGCACTAGGACTCTGGGGCAGCAGTTCTGCCCAGAATCCCTCTACTCCAGCAGCAGGAGCAGGCAGGGGACAGGCGCACGCTGCTTTTTGTCAGGCAGGGACGCAGCGCGGCAGGGGGAAGGGTGCCAGGCAGGGGCCAAGGCCAGGGGAAGAGACCCAGCTCCAAATATTGCTGGAGCAGGGCCCCCAGCCCTGAATATTCCTGGAGCCCGAGCACCACAAATGTATATAACCTGCCGCCTATGACCACAAGCCAACACAAGGTCCCACTGAGATTTGAACTCAGATTACAGGATTCAGAGTCCTGAGTGCTGCCCGTTACACCATGGGACCAGCTTGTGCTGCCTTCTCTGCACATCGGTGACCCTCATGGGGCTGGCTTGTGTAAGGGGGCTCTTGGCCCTTTACTAAAACTTTGTGTGTTGGGGGGGTTGGTTGGCTAGTTCCCAGCACCAATAGAAGGGGGAAGGATCAATGGGAAATCAGGACCCTGAGACTGATAGTCTCCAGGGACAATGGGGATTGGCCAAAGCTCCAAGTTAGCTGCAGTGACAGGCCAGGCAGTGTAATGAGGGAGTCACCAGGCCAGGGGGTCCCATCCTCCATGTGAGCTGGAACTGCCTGGACGAGAGTGGGGCAGAGCTAAGGAGAGAGCAGGAGCCCGAGAAGAGCCGGGGAGCAGAGCTGCGCAGGTGTAGTGCCAGAAACTGCTGCATGTAGGAATTTGCAACCTGTAGCAGTTACTGATACCTGAGGTTGTTCTTATTTGCTGACTTGTCCTAATTGGCTAAAACTTGACAGTGGTTTCTCTAGCAAAGGCCAGTCCCTGGCCCCTTGGTCCAGACATCCTCCTTCATATCAGGCGAGGGTGACCAGATGTCAAAGATGAAATATTGGGTTGCGGGGGGCGGAGCAAAAAAAAAAAGCCAGAGGGCCCCCCTGCCACCAAGCGGAAGTGGCACAACCCCATCTCCAACTAATTCTTGGCTCCAACCTCTGCTACACCCTCAGCTCCCCCATCCCCTCGCTCGTGGGCCCAGCCTGGGCTCCGAGCTCTGCAGCCGAGCCATGATCTGGGCCCCTCCTGCAGCTCCCAGGCAAGGGGTGAACCAGGCAGCTCCTGGCAGGAGTGTGTCTGCCCCACGTGTGTCTCCGCCCCCCGCCCACCTGGGCCCTGCCTGCTCCGTGCTGCCCCCAGCCCCACTACGCTGCCCCACAGGCTGCAGGGCTGGAGCAGCTTCTGCGCTGCGCTCCTCGCCATGGCCATGGCCCGTGTGCAAACCTGGGAGGGAGGGGCGCTGCCTTCCCTCTCCAGGTCTGCAAGGGGAATGTGAAGCAGCCGTTCCTGCAGGGGTGGGGCACTGGGTTCCCTCCCCAGCTCTGCGAGGGGACTGGGGAGCGGACGGTCATGGGCGGGCGGGGCGCTGGGGGCCCTCCCAGCTCTGCAGGGGGAGTGGGGAGCAGCCATTCCTGCGGGGGTGGGGCACTGCCTTCCCTCCCCACCTCTGCAAGGGGACAGTGAAGACACCATTCCAGCGGGGAAGGGCCGCTCCTTTACTCCCCACCTCTGCCAGGAGATTGGGGAGTGGCCATTCCTGCAGCTGTTGGGCTCTGGGTTCCCTTCCCGGCTCTGCGAGGGGACTGAGGAGTGGCCATTCCCGTGGGGGCGGGGCGCTGGGTTGCCTCCCAAGCTCTGCGAGGGGAATGGGGAGCAGCCGTTCCTGCGGGAGCGGGGCGCTGCCATTCCTCCCTAGCTCTGCCAGAGGACTGGGCAGCGGCAGTATGAGCAGGGGCAGGGCGCTTGGTTGTCTCCCCGGCTCTGCGAGGGGACTGGAGAGCGGCCGTTCCTGGGCGCGTGTGGCGCTAGGTTCCTTCCTAGCTCTGCGATGGGAGTGGGGAGCAGCCGTTACTGCTGGGGTGGGGCGCTTCCTCCCCTCCTCAGCTCTACCGGAGGACTGGGGAGCAGCCCTTGCAGTGGGGACAGGGCACTGGCTTCCCTCCCCAGCTCAATCAAGCGACTGGGGAACTGCCATTCCAGCGGGGGTGGGGCACTAGCTTCGCTCCCCAGCTCTGGAAGGGGCCTGGGGAGTGGTGGTTCTAGCTGGGGAGGGTCGTTGGCTTCCCTCTCCAGGTCAGGGAGGGGCCTGAGGACTGGTGGTTCGAGCGGAGGCGGGGCGCTGGCTTCCCTCCCCAGCTCTGAGAGGGGCTTGGGGTGTGGCCGCTCAAGCGGGGGTAGGGCACTGGCTTCCCTCCCCAGCTGTGGGAGAGGCCTGGGGAGTGTTGGTTCGAGTGGGGGCAGGCAGCGAGCTCCTTGCTTTGGTCACAGCCTCAGAGCCAGCGTGAGCCCCCTCTCCAGTGTGCAGGGGGGCGGGGAGCATCTCTCCCTCCCACTCAGCCCCAGGGGGCTGGTTACAGGTAGGCAGGTATCCTGAGCCCAGCAGCCCCTCCCCCCTGCCAGCCACGTCATTTGCATTTTCACAGACCATTTCCGTCTTACCCAGTTAGTTCCCTGGATTTGAATTCAAACCCTCGGCCGTTACAGGAGCAGGGCCTGGATCCTGTCCCAAAGAGACACAGTCACTCCCCAACAGGGCCTCCCAGCCAATATCCTGGAGAACCCCAATGACCAGCCAGCCAGACCCCTCCTGGGTCTGCACATGGATCCAGGCAATATGCAGGACGGGGGGCTTCACCCTGGGGACCTTCACCCAGGTCCCACAGCCCCTCAGCATCTGCAGTTGCACCACCACAGCTCTCTCTGTCCCAGGGTCTTGCCTCCCCATGCGTGTTTCCCCACTGACCCTTGGGCAGCCCCCTATGTCTCTCTGCTCCACCATCCCCAGTCCATGCTGCTGCTGCTTCTCCTGCAGCTTTTCCTCAGGCTCTTGCTCTCATGATCCTCTCGCACTCTCAGGCTCTGCTCCCATCCCATATGTCTTCGATCCCCTGATGGGGAACCCGATCGTGGAAACCATCATCTGTTTGGAGACCAGACTCTCGGGGGTGTCTGGCTGCTGCTCCAACTGCTCCCAGCTACTTTTGTAGCCTCATCTGGGTCAGGAATCTGCTCCTCAGACGTGTCCTTCTCTTCCCACTCACGATTAACTGTGCCTTGGTGAACTTCCCCGTGCGTAACCCTCTTTGTGTACAGGATCACAATGTCCTTCTCAAGGAGATGGTGATAGGCCATCACTTCACCATTCCCAAGTGGCTCTGGACTGACAGGCCTGTGTGCTCTTGGCTCCCCCATGGTTTCCAGGAAGAATCCCTGGTGTGCCAGCCCCTTCTCGTGGTCACCACCTCTTTGCCAGGGTTGAGCTGCAGACTCCTCCGCCCCTGGGACTGCTCCTGCCATCCCCAGGGGAACCCTGCTACTGCAAAAATCCTCTCTCCCAGGGCAAAGCGGCAAGCTCCTCCACCCCGAGACTGCTGGCTGCAGTCCTCAGGGGGACCCTGTTACTCCAACAGTCCTTCTCGCTGGTCACACACTCCCAGAGGTTAACTGCTCGCTGAAACCGTCCCTCTCTGAGCCTTCAGCATGCCTGGTTCTCATTATCCCTCCTTTGTTTTACTGCTCCCCAGTCACTTACTGCAAGCAGCGCCATTCATGGGGTGCAGTACATCCCACCGCTGCCACCAGTTGTCACGGAGACTATGGGCCATGCTCTGGAACTGCTCCCCACAAAACCAGTCAGGACTTTGAGGAGCCTCCTCTCCCTTGGAGCAGAAGTTTTTAGGGCAAGAAGCTCACAAGTCTTTACCTCCTGGGTCTCTCCTTGGAGCATTCAGCATCCTCTGACCCTCCGTGCGCTTCCCACAGCGAGTCCGCCCAGTCAGGGTCCATTCTGGGGGGTATCAAGGTTTCTTCCCCACTTTGAACTTTAGCGTCCAAAAAGTGGGGACCTGCATGATCACTTTTAATTTTTATTACCAGCTTAAATTTGGTACGCTGCCACCAGCCAAAAATATGGTGTTTGGCACACTTCCTGTTCCCCCAAAGCCTTCCCTGGGGAATCCAAGACCCAAACCCCTTGGATCTGAACAGAAGGAGAAATTAGCCTTCCCTCCCCTCTTTTTCCCCCGAGACTTTCCCCTCCCTGGGTTACCCTGAAAGGCTACACTGATCCAAACTCCTTGGATCTTAAAACAAAGAGGAATTAACCTCCCCCCCGTCCTTAACCCCCCACCAATCTCTGGTGCGTTCAGACCCAATCCCCTTGGGTCTTAAAACAAGGAAAACAATCAATCAGTTTCTTAAAATAGAAAGCTTTTAATTAAAGAAAGAAAAGGTAAAAATTATCTCTGTAAAATCAGGATGGAAAATGTTTTACAGGGTATTCAGATTTATATAGCCTAGAGGGACCTCCCCGCCTCGCTTAGCCTGAGATTCAAAGTTACAGCAAACAGAGGTAAAAATCCTTCCAGCAAAAGACACATTTACAAGTAAAGAAAACAAACATAAGATTGATCCACGTTTCCTGGCTATACCTACTACTTTGAAACATGAGAGACTGATTCAGAAAGATTGGAGGAAACCTGGTTGCATGTCTGGTCCCTCTTAGCCCCAAGAGCGAACAAAGAACAAAACAAACAGCACAACAAAGACTTCCCTCCACCAAGATTTGAAAGTATCTTCTCCCCAGATTGGTCCCCTGGTCAGGTGTCAGCCAGGTTCACTGAGCTTCTTAACCCTTTACAGGTAAAAGAGACATTAACCCTTAACCATCTGTTTATGACAGGAGGGAAGCCAGCCCGTCCCCTCCCCCCCCGCTGGAACCACCACTCCCCAGGCCCCTCCCAGAGCTGGGAACGGAAGTCCGTGCCCTGCCCCCGCTGGAACTGCCCCTCCCCTGTATCCTCCCAGAGTTGGGTCGGGAACCCAGCGCCCCTCCCCCTCTCGAACGACCACTCCCCTGTCCCCTCCCAGAGCTGGCGAGGGAACACAGCACCCCAACCCCGCAGGAACGGCCACTCCCGAGTCCCCTGACACAGCTAAGGAGGGAAGGCAGCGCCCCACCCCCGCAGGAACGACCGCTACCTAGTACCCGTACAGAGCTGGGGAGGGAACCCAGAGCACAGACTCCGCAGGAAAGGCCGCTCCCCAGTCTCCTCGCAGAGCTGGGGAGGGAACAGCGTCCCGCCTTCGCAGGAATGGCTGCTCCCAAGTCCCCTTGCAGGGCTGAGGAGGAAACACAGCACCACGCCCCCTTAGGAAAGGATGCTCCCCAGTTGCCTGGCAGAGCTGGGGAGGGAACCCAGCTCCCCGCCCCCGCAGGAACAGCCGCTCCCCATTCCTCTCACATAGCTGGGGAGGGAATGCAGCTCCCCTCCACGGCTGGAACGGACGCTTCCCAGTCCCCTTGCAGAGTTGGGAAGGGAAGGGAGCACCTCGCCCCCGCAGGAATGGCCACTCCCCAGTCCCCTCACAGCTGGGGAGGGAAGGCAGCGCCTCGCCCCCGCAGGAATGGCCTCTCCCCTTTTCCCTCGCATGCTGGGGAGGGAAAGCAGCTCCCCACCGCTGCTGGAACGGACTCTTCCCAGTCCCCTTGCAAAGCTGGGAAGGGAAGGCAGCTCCCTGCCCCCGCTTGGACAGCCACTCTCCAGTCCTCTGGCAGAGCTGAGAAGGGAACCTAGCGCCCCGACCCCACAGGAAAGACAACGTCCAAGTCCCCTGGCAGAGCTGGGGAGAGAACACAGCGCCCCACCCCCACAGGAAAAACAACGTCCAAATCCCCTTGAAGAGCTGGAAGGGGAACTCAGTGCCCTGCCTCCGCAGAAACGGCCGCTCCCCGGTCCCCTGGCAAAGCTGGGGAGGGAAGAAAGCGCCCCACCCGCGCAGGGACAGCTGCTCCTCAGACTCCTGGCAGAGCTGAGGAGGGAACCCAGCACCTCGCCTCTGCAGGAACGGCTGCTCCCCGGTCCCTTCGCAGAGCTGGGGAAGGAAGGCAGCGCCCCGCCCCCGCAGGAAAGGCCGCTCCCCAGTCCCTTCACAGAGACAGGGAGGGAACCCAGAGCCTCGCCCCCGCAGGAAAGGCCGCTTCCTGGTCCCCTCGCAGACCTGGGGAGGGAAGGCAGCGCCCCGCCCCCACAGATAAAGCCACTCCAAAGTCCCCTCACAGAGCTGGGGAAGGAAGGCAGCGCCCCACCCCCTCTGGAACGGCCACTCCCCAGTCCCTTGGCAGAGCTGGGGAGGGAACCCAGCGCCCCGCCCCTGCAGAAACAGCCACTCCCCAGTCCCCTCGCAGAGTTGGAGAGGGAAGGCAGCGCCCCACCCCCGCAGGAACGGCTGCTCCCCAGTGTTGGTGTCACTAGGCGTAAATCTAAGGCTTAGTGAACCAAAGCTCCTCCATGTTGAACTCTACTTGATCTGCAGCAGCACAGGAGCCAGCAATCAGAGCTGTAAACAGGGGAGTTCCAGTGCGAGTTTCCAGGGGCAGGTTGCAGGGGAGACTAAGACAGAGGAACCGCCAAGCAAGTCAAGGGATAGGGTGGTGGTCTGGTGCCTGCTGGGGGCTTGTGTTGTGTTGACTACCAGGCGTCAGGTGGGAAGGCCATGACTGATACAGAGGCAGCAGTGAAAGACACAATGAGAATGACTGGATGTGGAAGCTGCGGCATGTACTTGATCCTGGAGGGGGTGCCTGAGAAGAGCTTTGTCTGCATGAAGTGCCGCCTGATAGAGCTGATGGAAGAGAAGATCCGAGGACTGGAGATGCAGGTGCAAACTCTGGTTGAGTTCAGAAGGGGGTTTGAGCAGACGATGGAGCACAGACACGAGGGGGCTGAATGGATAAGCTCAGATGTGCAGATGGAAGCAGGACCAAAGAATTCAGAGGAGAGACCGCTAGGGGAGGAAAGTGGACGGTGGAAACATGTGACTAAGAGAACCAGACAGAGGAAAAGATGGGCCAGTGAAGGAGAAATAGAACTCAGGAACAGGTTTGCAGAGTTGGAAAATGAAGAAGGGGCACAGCAGGTGGTCGCTGAAGGAGAGAGGGCAAGGAAAAAGAGAAGAGCTGATAGTCCTGCAAGAGGAGGGGAGGAGTCAATGGAGGCAACACCAAATATAAGCCCCAAGAGGATTGCAAGGGGGAATAGGAATCGAGAGGACTTGCAGCCGGTGGGTGCGGGAGATAGACCGGAGAAGCGCACTGTCACCAGGAATAGGCAGGTCTATGTGATTGGAGACGTCTTACTGAGAAGAATAGACAGGCCTGTGACTAGAGCTGATCGGGAGAACAGAAGGATGTGCTGTATGTCGGGTGCTAAGATACAGGATATGGACCTGCAGCTGAAAAGGATACTAGCGGGAGCAGGGAAGAATCCGTTGATTGTCCTTCATGTGGGAACGAATGATACGGCTAGATACTCTCTGGAATGTATCAAGGGAGACTATGCCAGACTGGGGAAGACGCTTAAGGAAATCGAGGCTCAGGTGATCTTCAGTGGGATTCTTCCGGTTCCTAGAGAAGGGCGACAAAGGTGTGACAAGATTATGGAGATCAACAGATGGCTCAGGCAGTGGTGCTATAAGGAGGGCTTTGGGATGTACGGCCACTGGGAAGCATTTAAGGACAGAAGACTTTTCTTTCGGGATGGGCTTCACCTTAGCAAGGAGGGAAATAGACTTCTAGGATGGAGGCTCGCCGACCTGATTAAGAGAGCTTTAAACTAGAAATTTGGGGGAGATGGTTGGGAGACGTTCGGGAGATCTCCACGCCGGAATTTAACCTTGAGAGGGAAGTAAACAAAGTAAGAGGGGATACAGCCATGGACAGAAGAATTGGCATAAGGAGGAAGGGTAGTGTAGATAACAGACTAACAGGTGATGTTGGTGGTAGAATGTCTGTGCCTAACAGGGTACAGAATGTGAGTGAAGTCAAACGGTAAAAATTAAGATGTCTGTACACTACTGCGAGGAGCCTAGGGAACAAAATGGAGGAACTAGAGCTACTGGTGCAGGAAGTGAAACCAGATATTATAGGGATAACAGAAACATGGTGGAATAGTAGTCATGACTGGAGTACAGGTATTGAAGGCTATGTGCTGTTTAGGAAAGATAGAAATAAAGGCAGAGGTGGTGGAGTAGCATTGTACATCAATGAGGAGGTTAACTGTAAAGAAATAAGAAGTGATGGAATGGACAAGACAGAGTCTGTCTGGGCAAAAATCACACTGGGAAAGAAAGCTACTAGAGCCTCCCCTGAGATAGTGCTTGGGGTGTGCTACAGACTGTCGGGATCTGATTTCGATACAGATAGAGACCTCTTTAATGTTTTTAAGGAAGTAAACACTAATGGGAAATGTGTGATCATGGGAGACTTTAACTTCCCAGATATAGACTGAAGTACAAGTGCTAGCAAGAATAGTAGGGATCAGATTTTTCTGGATGTGATAGCTGATGGATTCCTTCACCAAGTAGTTGAAGAACCGATGCCATTTTAGATTTGGTTTTGGTGAGCAGTGAGGACCTCATAGAAGAAATGGTTGTAGGGGACAACCTTGGTTTGAGTGATCATGAGCTAATTCAGTTCAAACTAGATGGAAGGATAAACAAAAATAGATCTGGGACTAGGGTTTTTTGATTTCAAAAGGGTTAACTTTAAAGAATTAAGGAAATTAGTTAGGGAAGTGGATTGGACTGAAGAACTTGTGGATCTAAATGCGGAAGAGGCCTGGAATTACTTTAAGTCGCAGCTGCAGAAACTATCGGAAGCCTGCATCCCAAGAAAGGGGAAAAAAACCATAGGCAGGAGTTGTAGACCAAGCTGGATGAGCAAGCATCTCAGAGAGGTGATTAAGAAAAAGCAGAAAGCCTACAAGGAGTGGAAGAAGGGTGGGATTAGCAAGGAAAGCTATCTTAGTGAGGTCAGAACATGTAGGGATAAAGTGAGAAAGGCTAAAAGTCAAGTAGAGTTGAACCTTGCAAAGGGAATTAAAACCAATAGTAAAAGGTTCTATAGCCATATAAATAAGAAGAAAATGAAGAAAGAAGAAGTGGGACCGCTACACACTGAGGATGGAAAGGAGGTTAAGGATAACCTAGGCATGGCCCAATATCTAAATAAGTACTTTGCCTCAGTCTTTAATAAGGCTAATGGGGAGCTTAGGGGTAATGGAAGGATGACAAACGGGAATGAGGATATGGAGGTGGATATTACCACATCTTAGGTAGAAGCCGTACTTGAACAGCTTAATGGGACAAAATCAGAGGGCCCAGACAATCTTCATCCGAGAATATTAAAGGAACTGGGGCATGAAATTGCAAGCCCGTTAGCAAGAATTTTTAATGAATCGGTAAACTCAGGGATTGTACCGTATGACTGGAGAATTGCTAACGTAGTTCCTATCTTTAAGAAAGGGAGAAAGAGTGATCCGAGTAACTATAGGCCTGTTAGTTTGACATCTGTAGTATGTAAGGTCTTGGAAAAAATTTTGAAGGAGAAAGTAGTTAAGGACATTGAGGTCAATGGTAATTGGGACAAAGTACAACATGGTTTTACTAAAGGTAGATCATGCCAAACCAACCTAATCTCCTTCTTTGAGAAGGTGACAGACTATTTAGACAAAGGAAATGCAGTAGACCTAATTTACCTCGATTTCAGTAAGGCATTTGACACAGTTCCACATGTGGAATTATTAGTCAAATTGGAAAAGATGGGGATCAATATGAGAATTGAAAGGTGGATAAGGAACTGGTTAAAGGGGAGACTACAGCGGGTTGTACTGAAGGGTGAACTGTCAGGCTGGAAGGAGGTTACTAGTGGAGTTCCTCAAGGATCAGTTCTGGGACCAATCTTATTTAACCTTTTTATTACTGACCTTGGCACAAAAAGCGGGAATGTGCTAATAAAGTTCGCGGATGACACCAAGTTGGGGTGTATTGCTAACACAGAGAAGGACCGGGATATCATACAGGAAGATCTGGACGACCTTGTAAACTGGAGTAATAGTAATAGGATGAAATTTAATAGTGAAAAGTGCAAGGTCATGCACTTAGGGATTAATAATAAGAACTTTAGATATAGATTGGGGAAGCATCAGTTGGAAGCAACAGAGGAGGAGAAGGACCTTGGGGTATTGGTAGATCACAGGATGACTATGAGCTGCCAATGTGATATGGCCGTTAAAAAAGCTAATGTGGTTTTAGGATGCATCAGGCGAGGTATTTCCTGCAAAGATAAGGAGGTGTTAGTACTGTTATATAAGGTGCTGGTGAGACCCCACCTGGAATACTGTGTGCAGTTCTGGTCTCCCATGTTTAAGAAGGATGAATTCAAACTGGAACAGGTTCAGAGACGGGCTACTAGGTGTCGCAGCCCTAAGGTCTTTTCCCAACATGGTGTCTGTATAGCCAATTGCCGGTCATCTAGAGGTCACACTGGTACTGTGTGCAACACTGTGGTGCAGTGTGCAACATTAGAGTGCCGTGTGCATTTTTCCCACTTTTTTTCCTGGTCACCTAGGGGTCAGGCTGGTGTCGTGTGCAGTCTCCTGCTCTTCTGCTTGGTAACCCAAAGGTCAGGTTAGTGCTGTGTGCATAACAGCAGCGTGCCATGGGCAAAGGGACCCAATCTGACCAATCATAATTCAGTTCAAACGGTCAGATTAGGGTTGTGTGCAAAACTATGCTAGTGTGCTGAGTGCAACTTCTAGCAGCTTCTAGTGTGCCGTGTGCAAATTCCATCTACGTAGGAGGCAACAGCTCGGAACCTGGAGGGCGTAGGAGCTAGGGACCAATCAGATCCTGACAATTGTAAAAAGGGCCTTTGAATAAAACCATGCCTCGTGCCAGGATCTGCAGGAATATCCATGTACTGACTGAAGGACCTGATCAACTCTTTGGCCAGGGGTCTCCTCCGGATATAGCCAGCTCAAGACGTGTCGTTTTATTGTTTTTCAGCATCGTCTTCTACGGATTCGGTATGCTCCTGGTGTCTGTTCTGCTGGTCAGCTGCGCCTGGAATACGGTACTTGCTTTCTAATTTTCCCTTTCTGTGCTTTGCTTAGCCTCTTCTCCTTTCCCCTCTCTTGTTTGGTACAGAACTGCATATATTGCTGTCTAATGTGAAGTTGTGTATATATGGTATGTAAGAACTGAGTTATTGTATTGACTGTTATTGAAGTTAATTAGTGTATTTCATAGTAGTACTTGGTTAGTGTGCACACAGTTTATTTTATTTGGTGTATTTGTTTACCTTTTTCTAAAGGGCAGTTAATTTTGAATCATTTGGTTCCTTGTCGATGAATGTAAATAGATTGCTTCAGGTTGTGTAAAGGTTTCTGGTTACAACAGTACTGTTAGTT